>NC_068424.1:63921040-64221040 GCF_023373465.1 Oncorhynchus keta | reverse complement strand
ATGCTTGGATGATATTTTTAAATAAAAAATCAAAGCAATCTGAAGAATTGAGAATAGAGTTGTATTGAATAGAGTTGTGCTCGCTGGCACTTTGGTAGGTTGCGTGTAGATGCTGTATGTAGCATGAGTGGGAGCAAACTGCTAATCCAGTCAAGGATGGTCCCCAGCCACATGAGGAGCCTCTGATAGGTACACACACACACACACACACACACACACACACACACACACACTGCTCCTGCCCAGCCATGCCTGGAGAGATGCCCAAGACCTTTTGTGATGCTGGTTTTGTTATCTCTTAGCGCTGCCCAAGGCCTGTCATTAAACCTTACCTAAGGCCATTTAGAACCATCAAAATAACATTATTACCTGTGCTCTTGTGCCTGGGCAAAGCTGAAACACGCTGTTGGTGGTCTTCTTAATGAAGCATCCTTATCTAATTATAGAGGCTTGTGTGTGTGCCTCGGTGAGCATGCGAACATGTACTGTTTGTGTATATAAGGCTGTTTTACAACAGAACAGATGTTGGTCTCCCCTCCAGTTTCCCCTCCTTCCAGGTTGAATCCTGGCTGCCAGGACCGGAGGTCCTTCCCAAAAGCCTGCTGGAGAGTTCCTAATGCGCCTCCGTCGGGCAGTTTGTCGGCGTACTCTTTCCTTGTTGCTCGGGGAAACCGAAGGTTTATTACACATGATTTGCTTTCGTCAGACTCTGCCATCTCCTAACGCCTTGTGTATGAAACATTAAGTCCACGCACTTGTCAGAACACCATCCGTCCTTCCTGAATTAATGATAAGTATTGAGTTGGTTTTCCCCCTGCAAGGCTCCCTTCTATACATATGAATTTGCCTTGGCATGTGTTATTAACATGGGGTCCAAAGGGGAAGAGAGTGGAGAGAACACACACGGCAGAACCATAGAGCTGAGTGGAGATTTGTGTACTGTATTGTATATAGATCTGCAATGCATTGGGAAAGTATTCCGACCCCTTGACTTCCATATTTTGTTAAGGTCTCTCCAGAGACGTTTCATCGGGTTCAACTTGTTTACACTTTGTCATTATGGGGTATTGTGTGTAGATGAGGAAAAATAATAATGTAATCCATTTTAGAATAAGGCTGTAATGTAACAAAATTGGAAAAAGTCCAGGTCTGAATACTTTCCGAATGCACTGTATATAGTCCTCTTCTAATTCTTAGGTTTTGTCTGACAACAAAGAGCATGGTGGTTCTAGTAATGAAGTTGGGCCCGCACACTCAACTGCTTCAACACGTTCCCTTTGCAGGTTGGTTAAATGCACAGTTATTTCCATGCTTGGAATGGTTCATGTTTGGCATTCAGACACAGTGTTAAATACTTTGAGTCAGATTCTCTCATGGACTCGCCAGAAGGCCCAGGGAAGAAAACGTGGACCCCCCCCTTTCAAACACTTATCTCTGTCATACCAGGCCAGCCCCATTTGACAAATGAGAGTGCACTTCACAGCATGACTCTTCACTCTAGTCTCCTACAGGCACCGATGATCATACTGCCAGTTTCTATCCTCACTGAAGTTGCTGTGTTCTTTCTGTCAAGTCCAATCTCCCCATAGACTTGATGCCTCTGTAGAGTTAGATGGGAGTCATTCATAATTCATCTGTTCTTCAGACTTGAGAGTTTTTTGGCATGTGAAGTTTTCAGTGCGTCACACAAAGGATGTAAACACAGCCTAATTAAATCGGCCCGCAGTCCCCGGTGGATTTTTTCCATTTGGTGTTGTCTTCCCATCGCCCCACCGGGGAGAGTTCCTCATTAATTCAATCCAAGGTGGATTCAAAATTCAAGCTAAAGCTATTCAAGGGTGTGATTCACCGTGCCAGCGAAAGCCGATGCGCATATTTCCCCTATTTGGAAGATGAATCTACAGAAGATTTTCGGAGGATGTCCTTGAGCATCTGCCCTCATTCTGCTCAAGTTGTATGGAAGAACAAATATAGGAGCCTGCATCTCAGAGGCTGTAAGTAGGAAGGGCAGTAGTGTCAAACTATGAATACCCAGAAATAAAGAGTTTAAATCTCTTAAGACATTCAAATCATGTGTAAAAAAAGGAGTAATTTGATTTGAGACGATAGCAAGGTTATTTTGGGTGGTATCATGGTGCTTGAGATTATTGTAATTACTGCAGTCTTTAAATCACTTCCTGAAACCATCAAGATCCAGTTAATTATAAACATGGTCTCCATTGACTACACAGGTGAGAAGATGCTGGGCGCATGTGTTTGCATATTTTTGGTTGCAGCTTATGGGTCTACATGTGTTTATATGGGTGTGAAAGTGATGGTACTTCTGAAAAGTAGGACCACTTTTTAAGAGCATGGCTCCATCCTTTCCCGTGACCCCTAACAAAATCCATCTCGATAGGAAACAACTCAGACGTAAGATGCCAGTGGCCCGACTGAACACAAAGTGGAGAGGGTAGCTGCCAGTGTCCCGACTGAACACAGAAGCTGCCGGTGGCCCTACTGAACACAGAAGCTGCCGGTGGCCCTACTGAACACAGAAGCTGCCGGTGGCCCTACTGAACACAGAAGCTGCCGGTGGCCCTACTGAACACAGAAGCTGCCGGTGGCCCTACTGAACACAGAAGCTGCCGGTGGCCCTACTGAACACAAAATGGAGACGGAAGCTGCCAGTGTCCCTACTGAACACAGAAGCTGCCGGTGGCCCTACTGAACACAAAGTGGAGAGGGAAGCTGCCAGTGTCCCTACTGAACACAGAAGCTGCCGGTGGCCCTACTGAACACAGAAGCTGCCGGTGGCCCTACTGAACACAGAAGCTGCCGGTAGCCCTACTGAACACAGAAGCTGCCGGTGGCCCTACTGAACACAAAGTGGAGACGGAAGCTGCCAGTGTCCCTACTGAACACAGAAGCTGCCGGTGGCCCTACTGAACACAAAGTGGAGACGGACCCTACTAAGGATGTGGCGGTCATAAAATTTTGTCAGCCGGTGATTGACAAGCAAATAACTGCCGGTCTCACGGTAATTGGCAGTTAATTAACATAAACAATTTTACTGTATCATCTCCTAGCTTCCACACACAGCCTACAAGCCACTGATGCAGACCTTTGGAAAACCTACATTTTAAAATGTCTAATAAATCCATTTAATATAGCTCACACATCACAAATTCATTACTTATTTTAGACCGATTTAAAAAATAAAATAAAAATTATACCTATTTCAGAAGAACAGAATAGCATTTAACAGAGGCATTTATTCTGTGTTGAGCGGTTAACAAACAGGTCCTCCTATGAGTTATTTATGAAACACGTTTTTATTTTTAATACATTCTAAGGCGGCATGATGTGACTCTAATGATGATTTGAAAAAAGTCTCATGAAAGGCATGAGCTCTGCTTTGTTTCTTGCACAGGCTGCACACACTTCATCAGTTTGACAAGAACTTGATAATGCCTCAAATTTTCCAGTGGCATCCCCCAAGTGTGGGCGTAATGTCCCCTAAAAAAATCCATGCCTTTTGTGGCTAGTGGCCATTGTGCCCTTTGGCTGAAAATAATAAGTATAATTACCTTCTCTTGGCTGCGTGTTCCGAAACACCTCACACTCACATGGTTCGCTCAGATATCTCAATTCTTATTAGCCAATGCGTGATCGGCTTCTTCTCACAGGCATCTATCTCAGCTCCGAAGTAGGCTACAAGTGAAGACATTTTCAACTGTTCTGCCTGCGGCCATGGAAACCTGACCTGTTCACCAGACGTGCTACCTTGTCCCGGACCTGCTGTCTTTGACTCTGAATGATTGGCTATGAAAAGCCAACTGACATTTACTCCTGAGGTGCTGACCTGTTGCTGACCTCTACAACCACTGTGATTATTATTATTTGGCCCTGCTGGTCATCTGAACGTTTGAACATCTTGACCATGTACTGTTATCTCCACCCAGCACAGCCAGAAGAGGACTGGCCACCCCTCAGAGCCTGGTTTCTTCCTAGGTTCCTGCCTTTCTAGGGAGTTTTTCCTAGCCACCGTGCTTCTACATCTACATTGTTTGGGGTTTTAGGCTGGGTTTGTGTTTAGCAGGGCCTTATAAATACATTTGATTGATAGGGGACGCTACTGAGCACGTCCTTCTTATCGAATTCCAAGGCGCATATTGAAGATGTTAGAAGAATTGTCCACATTTACTTTTCGTCAGCCAACAAGATGAGTAACAAACAGCAAAAGCATTAATACCCATAATACAAAAGTTGACCTATTCTATGATCAATGTGTCCTTCTGTGCGAGAAATAACCCCTAGCATCAAACAAAAATTAAAAGCAATGTGGCTGATGCAACAAATGAGAACGTTTAGCTTAAAATGTTGAACTATTAGGCTATTAATTCACATTATAAGCGCAGCAATGTGCACGCGGCAGTAGGATATAAGTGAAAATATTCCAAAATGAAACAATTAGCAGGAAAACACCATTCTCGAATGTGGTTATGCATGTAAGGCTTTTATTATAAAGGTGCATTTTTATGGTGAAAATGATCTTCTCCAAACTCACACGTCACCTATGTGTGCCAGTTAGACTCTACACCGGTTGTAAAGCGGATTAATATTCTTAATTTTTTTGGGGGGGGCCACTTTAGTTGTGATACAAAACATATGATTTGAAAAATTTGCAAAAAAAGGCATACTCCATTTCTTGCCTTACTGCAGACCAGCTGAGCATCATTCACAAGTGAAATGTCATTCACAAGTGATAGACTTATATTGTCACCCATCAACCTTTTCTTGATTAAATCTTGTCTTTATATATACTCAATAATATATGTGTGAATTGAGTTTTGATTTAGAATGGACCATTATCATACACCTATACACTTAAATAACTCTGATTAATTGTCATGCTAGCCCGCTTGGCTATACTCCTGTTGTAAAGTGAAGCAATATGCTTAATATTATGTAAGTTGAGAAATAATTATAATAGGCCTAGTCTATAGAAAGCTGATGGGATGCTCCTCTTTTTAAGAGCCCATCAAAACTTTGTTTTCTCATGCGATTTTATACCTTATAGAATTCTTGGGCAACATGATAATGGGCTCTCATTTAGTGTTTGAATTGATTTCTGATTACATTTGCAGTGTTTAGAGGGACAATAGAGTGCTGAGTACCAGGCAGTTAGTTTGGTAGGCTACTAATGACCAGCAGCAGCATCAGAGCTTGGAGAAGCCTAATTACCCTGACTAAACAGTCACGACTCGTGCATCTGCCGGTGTGACGGTAATATGGTCACTGCAACAGCCCTGGACCCTATACTGAACACAAAATGGAAACGGAAGCTGCCAGTGACTACTGAACACAAAATGGAAACGGAAGCTGCCAGTGACTCTACTGAACACAAAATGGAAACGGAAGCTGCGAGTGACTCTACTGAACAAAAAGTGGAAACGGAAGCTGCCAGTGACTCTACTGAACAAAAAGTGGAAACGGAAGCTGCCAGTGACTCTACTGAACACTAAATGGAAACGGAAGCTGCCAGTGACTCTACTGAACACAAAGTGGAAACTGAAGCTGCCAGTGACTCTACTGAACACAAAGTGGAAACGAAAGCTGCCAGTGACTCTACTGAACACAAAGTGGAAAGGGAAGCTGCCAGTGACTCTACTGAACACAAAGTGGAGGGAAGCTGCCAGTGACTCTACTGAACAAAGTGGAAACGGAAGCTGCCAGTGACTCTACTGAACACAAAGTGGAAACGGAAGCTGCCAGTGACTCTACTGAACACAAAGTGGAAACGGAAGCTGCCAGTGACTCTACTGAACACAAAGTGGAAACGGAAGCTGCCAGTGACTCTACTGAACACAAAGTGGAAACGGAAGCTGCCAGTGACTCTACTGAACACAAAGTGGAAACGGAAGCTGCCAGTGACTCTACTGAACACAAAGTGGAAACGGAAGCTGCCAGTGACTCTACTGAACAAAAAGTGGAAACGGAAGCTGCCAGTGACTCTACTGAACACAAAATGGAAACGGAAGCTGCCAGTGACTCTACTGAACACAAAATGGAAACGGAAGCTGCCAGTGACTCTACTGAACACAAAGTGGAAACGGAAGCTGCCAGTGACCCCACTGAACACAAGTTAAGTGTTCTATACAATATAGAATTCCAATAACCCATTGAAAAGCCCTCACAAGTCCTCCTTAATGAGTTGGTGAGTCAATAGCTCCCCCTATGGGCCAGAAACACAGCTACATAACGGTATAATGGATTCCACAGCTAATGTGATGCTGGTCATTTGCTGTGGCAGCTGGTATATGGCCACAGCATTAGGGAGCAGCTCACGCGGACTCATGTCTCAATAAACCCTGAACCGAGCTCATTCATTTATGTATGGGTAGAAAGGGGCTTTAAAATCAGTGTTCGCCAAGAGCCAGTGCTGAGACAGCACAGGATGCACCGCTCCAGAAACTCTTGCCCTGTGGGCACTTGGAATGGCATCTTAGAAATGGCAGACTATTGAATATTAAAGCTCGAACTAAAGAGATTTCTCTTTCTTTGAGGATATTAGTGGGAGAGAGGAGCCAAGCTTTGCTATGTACAAAGATTTCCTTTAATTATTTATATTCAGTTAAATAATTATCAACACCTCCAGACTTTGAATGACTGGCAGGTTTTTGGCCGCTGTGCTTTCTTAGCTGGCACAGAATAGTGTCGGCTACAAGCTTGGGGAAAGGGTGCATGTCAATTGTCTAAAGTGGCTTTTTTATTTTTTATTATCTGCACTGAACTGAACATAGAATAGGTAGATTGTCCTATTGAAGGAAAGGAGTTGGTAGAGGAAGCTACTTAGACTATTGAGATGTACCCATGGAGTGAGAATCTGTCTCAAATCCTATCACAGTGTGTGCTGACAGTGTAGTTCATATTTAACTCCCAGGGAGAAAGGTGTTATTTTTTCTGGCCCATTAAACAGTGTAATGACCATCCTGATCTGCTCCTAAGATGTTTGATTTGAAATGCCAGCCTGATGGTTCCAGCCCCTGATGCCAGAGAGATGGCATAATGTAGCACTGCACCTAATGAACGATGCCTGCTCTTCATGCCCATTAGATTGCATGACCTTTCGCAGAAAGAAGAGGAAACTGATTGTTTGTACAGGTGTAATTTTTCTGCTCCGAAATCATGTCATATTTATTATTGTAGAATTATTATCAGATTTTAGATGCTATTCTTCGGGAGACGGTTTTCTCTGTAAGCTGAGCCATATTGTCTTTCTCTCACAAACAAGCTCCAAACCAAAATTGTAGATGGAAGTTTCAAAGAAATTAATTGCCTGAGTGAATTGTGATTTCCTGCGTGATTCTGAGGGTGAAATCAATTATAGAGGGCGTTGCATTTCTCATTCTTTCAGACAATGATCTGCAGAAAGCCACACTGTTGACTTTATATGGTCATACAACATGATTGTGCTAATTATACATTTTAGTCATTTACAGACATTCTTATCCGGAGAGACTAAAATCTCATTTTATTTGTCACATGCTTCGTAACCAACAGGTTGTAATACTTACTTACGGGGCCCTTCCCAACAATGCAGAGAGAAAGATCATTGAGAAATAATAGGAAAGTAATATTAAATACAAAGAGTATTGATAACTTGGCTATATACACGGGGTACCAGTACATAGTCAATGTGCAGGTTGTAGCGGTATTTATTAGAGGTAAAGATACAGATTTTGTTCGGGCGCCAGGCAGGTATTAACCATGCCGAAAGAAAGAGTAGAATAGAGTACCACTACCAGACCCACACACAGCAGAAGAGACTGCCTAGGGTGAAGCCTGTTTCCCAGATAGCCAGTGGAGAGAGAAGAGAATACACACCCTATAAAACCCACATCACAGCACAGGGGAAACCCCACCAAGAATACCTCATACAATAATAATAATAATAATAATAATAATAATAATAATAATGGCAGAGCAATTGAACAGCAACTTCATACAAGAAAGAACCCAGTCATCAACAGAGGATTTGCAGTAATATGTATTGTCTTTCAGTGGAGGAGTGCAGAGGGTATGAATGTGGGGGGTGTTCATAGACACAACAAAGGCCTTAAAAATGTCCACAATCTTCTCGGCCACATGTCATTAGTACACCCCACCTCAAAACAGTTCAAATAACAATATACAACTTACAACAACCTCCCTTTTAACTAAAATGTCCACCCAAATAGTCCTGGCAGGGCAATAATAGTCCAGCTCTAATGAACATCAATGGGAAGTGCATTTGAAAAATAGAATCTGTTGCAGGGTAAAGCACTGGAACGATAGAGGGAAGAGAAAGAGAACAAGAGAGATCTTAGTTGTGGTCTTCAGGCTGGCAGTTGTCCTGTCTGACCGTCCGATGGTTTGTATGTTAAAGCTTCACAACAATGTTGCTACTAATCCATGCGATCCATAACAGGTGCGGTCCCAGTCACAACCTAGAGCGGTGTTATGGGATTTATATGAATAATGACTAAATGATGTATACATTTAACGTAGAACTATAATTAAACAGAATACTACCCTGTCACTGTATGAATGTATGAATCGTAACACTGAATATAATGTGTGTAGTTTTAGTTCTGAATTAGAACACAGACTTTCTGTTCCTTGTTAGAAACGACCGGCTGGAATACTGTGTTCCTTACAGGACATTCTGTCCCCACCCAGGGAGGGGAGAGAGGCTTGTAGTAGATTGTTTAACAGGTGGCAGAAAATATGCATGAGTAGGAGAAGACTTGTGAACTATGTTGCCATTGTATCTGAGAGGGGTATTTATGACGAAATGTGAGGTATATAGACCAATGTACAGGAAATGATAAGCAGAACGTTTCCGTGAATAAACATTTAACTATTGTACTATTGTAGACTGGGCCTCTCTTTGTCTTCATTTATATCAGTATCTTACAAATCCTGATATAGCAGACTGAGTAATTACAATTGAATTGGTTAATGAACACAATAACAAAATTCTCTTGACAAGCCATCACACCGATGATTGAGTTAAATACTTTAAAAATTAACAAGGACATCTGTAGCATAGCACACACAATCAAACTGTCGCGCCAACCAAGAGCTCCTCCCCAGAGAGCTGAAAGTGCTGTCTTTATTTCCTCCTTCCTTACTGCTGATGCGCTCTTAAAGTGGCAGCGCATGGTGAAGGCTCCGTGCAGGATTTCGTCACAAGGTGTATGAGGTAAATATGTACATTTAACCAGGAATAGTGTGACTAGGCAACAGGATAGTTAAATCAGTATCAGTAGTGCATATAATGAGTCAAAAAGTCTATGCAGGTAGATATTTGGTTCACTATTTAACTTACCATAGCAGTCTTATGGCTTGGGGATAGAAGCTGTTCAGGGTCCTGTTGGTTCCAGACTTGGTGCATCGTTACTGCTTGCCGTGTGGTAGCAGAGAGAACGGCCTATGATTTGGGTGGCTTGAGTGTTTGACAATTTTTAAGGGCCTTCCTCTGACACCGCCTGGTATGTTGGTCCTGGATGGCAGGGAGCTCGGCCCCAGTGATGAACTAGGCAGTACGCCCTACCCTCTGTGCGCCTTACAGTAGGATGCCAAGCATTTGCCATACCAAGCGGTGATGCAGCTGGATCAGTCAAGATGCTCTCAATGATGCAACTGTAGAACTTTTGGAGGATCTGCGAGCCCATGCCAAATCTTTTCAGCCTCCTGAGGGTGAAGAGGTGTTGTCGTGCCTCTTCACGACTGTGACGGTGTGTGTGGCCCATGATCGATCCTTACTGATGTGGACACGAGGAACTTGAAGCTCTCAACCCGCTCCACTACAGCCCTGTTGATGTGAATGCGGGCAGGCTCGGCCCTCCGTTTCCTGTAGTCTATGATCAGCTCCTTTGTCTTGCTGACGTTGATGGAGAGGTTCACATAGGTGTTCCTCTTGTCCAGATGGGAGAGGGCAGTGTGCAATAGAGATTGCATCATCTGTGGATCTATTGGGGCGATATGGGATTTGGAGTGGGTCCAGGATGTCTGAGATTATGGTGTTGATGTGAACTAATCCACGCCTTCGCCTTCTCTCAGATTGACTACAGCAATGCGCTGTTTGGGGGCCTCCCAGCCAAATCTCTACAGAGGCTCCAACTAATCCAACTAACAGTGCTGCCAGAGTCCTGACCAGGACCAAGAAGTCAAACCACATGACCCTGATCCTGGCCAAAACCCACTGGCTACCGGTTAACTACAGGATCGACTTCAAAATCGTCAAAATGCGTCTATTTAAAGCTATGAATGAATTAAAACTCACTTCTGTTTTTCATAGTCCTAGTCCCAATCTAATACGTAATTTGCACCAAACCCACTATTGCTATTTTACCTGCCTTGATTCTAAATATTTGTTGTTATCATTGTATGTAATATTAAAAAGAAATCCTCAGTAGACATTTGAGAAGTGTAGTGAAAGTGATGTATTATTATTAGGCCTGATTGATAGTCAAGTTGTAAGCCATGCTCCCCAAAGATTGCCCAGGGATTTCAGCGCCTCTTGGTAAAGATGAATAATCCCAATAGCAAGCTACTAGGATTGTAATTTATCCAGCCGTAACATTTACATTCATTGTTATTTGGGTCGTCAAATTTACATTGGTTATTATTCAGGTCATGTAAGGGCCCAATTATGAGATGGGTTGCCAGGTTTGGATCTCTGACTTTATGAATTTCTAGCATTGAGATAATCAGATTAGAGTTGCTGATTGGAAGTCGACACCATTCTGAAGGTCACCACTGAGCATGCTGTCAAATTGCTGGTGTAGCTCGCCTGCTCTGTCTTGCAGGAGAATTAAATGATTTCTTCCTGTGTGAAGTGCACCAGAGCAGCATGAGGCCTTCATTTGCTCCAGCCTGACACTGCTCCTGAGCTGTGGACAGACAAAGCTAGTCTTAAAGGGATACACTCCAAATCCAGTTGGTGCTTTATATGTCCCATTCATTTGCCTGAAGTCTGCAGATCTCTTCCAATGCATAAAGCATTACTCACAGTAAAGATAAGCATGGCCTTAATTTGACTTTAGACCACTTCTGATTTATTGAAACATCTGCCAAACTATTGAGTGAATCATCTCTCTAACTATTCCATCTTTGACCCAGCGCTCCCTCAATCAAAAAGAGTTTCTCTCAGTTTCTTCACCATAGCAACAAAGTTCTGTATGTGCTATGGAACTTTTTCTCCAAACTCAGCCATCGGCTGCTACATATCAGGAATCACCCAGGAAATGGATAGAGGAGACTGGATCCAGTTCATTGATCTCAGGCATTCAGCAAATTTCCCAGTTCAGTAAAGTGAGACGACTCCAATGATTTTCTGGGCCGGTTTATGTATTGATTTCTGCTGGCTGCCGGTGGTACAGAGAAACCAGTCCATGAGATGGCATCACTGTATTAAGATGATGGCTTTGAGCTGAATACAAATTATCAAAGAAATGGAGAGCGAGACTCTGGGTCCTGTTCCAATACTATGACGAGCCTTCCTTCAGCCCTTTCTCACTTCCTTAATGGTACCTATCCAATGATCGGTCATGACTGGATTGGAGATAGAAAGTTAACCTACGTAGTAAACCCTTGATTTTCTCCTATCCAGCAGTGTTAAAGGTCAACTGTCGCTTAGAACCAACTTGTCTCGTTTAAAATGGCCTCTGTGGCATCGATATGATTCAAACATGTATAGTGTCTTAATAGGATAATTTTGGTCATAAGGTCAGTCTCGGTCCAAACTGAGTTTTGCAAGTGAGTTTGTCACGACTTACAGGAGGGTTGGGTGTCGCGATCTTGCCCAGTGCCCACTAACATGAGAGAAGCTGCTGTGCTGATTGTGCTCTTGTAACAGATGTGAAATGGCTAGCTAGTTAGCGGTGTTCGCGCTAAATAGCGGTTCAATCGGTGACATCACTTGCTCTGTACTGTATTCAACCATAGCAGCCAGAACCTCCAGACAGTGGGACAGACCTGCCCATTACACACCGCCTCACGACTTGTTTACAAAAGATAAGTCGCCAATGTAATGTTGAAATGACCCTTGGCCATAAGCTCTTTATGGTGCGGCCACTTGCTAGTGTGTTTTATAGTGTCTGCCACTTTTTGGGGTAAAATGAGAATTGAGACGATCAGAGCGCACTTGTATCCCAACTGCAACCTGTCAAAATTCCAAAACCCATTCAGAAGCATCTTGTCTCCCGCGACCTGTTTTGTAACATGACTCCATATGAAACACTGCCGGACAGATGCACAATATTTTCAAAAAACAAATAGCAATGAAGCACACACACAGCCACTCGCCAGTGACCTGATAAGCTGATTGTGGATTTTGGGCAGTGTTAACAGCTTACAGAGTTTCAGAAGAAAGTTATTTGTTTCTGGCCATTTTGAGCCTGCAAACGAACCCACAAATGCTGATGCTCTAGTCTAAAGAAGGACAGTTTTATTGCTTTAATCAGAACAATATTTCAGCTGTGCTAACATAATTGCAAAATGGTTTTCTAATGATCAATTAGCCTTTTCAAATGATTAGCTAACACAACCTGCCATTGGAATCACTGAAATGATGGTTGCTGATAATGGGACTCTGTACGCCAATGTAGATATTCCATTAAAAATCAGCTGTTTCCAGCTACAATAGTCATTTACAACATTAACAATGTCTACACTGTATTTCTGATCAATCAATGTGATGTTATTTTAATGGACAAAAAAATTAAAATAAATGTCTAAGTCACCCTAAACTTTTGGGACAGTAGTGCATATAAATATAGGACAGCACACACATCAAGACGAGGTAACACTACATAGAGACCCAAGGCAGCAACACATGACAACACAGCATGGTAGCAACACATGGTAGCAGCACAAAACATGGTACAAACATTATTGGGCACAGACAACAGCACAAAGGGCAAGAAGTTAGAGACAACAATACATCACGCCAAGCAGCCACAACTGGCAGTGAGTGTCCATGATTGAGACTTTGAATGAAGAGATTGAGATTAAACTGTCCAGTTTGAGTGTTTGTTGCAGCTCATTCTAGCTGCAGCAAACTGAAAAGAGGAGTGACCCAGGGATGTGTGTGCGCTTTGGGGACCCTTTACAGAATGTGACTGGCAGAACGGGTGTTGTATGTGGAGGATGAGGGCTGCAATAGATATCTCAGCTAAGGCAGAGTGAGGCCTAAGAGGGTTTCATAAAATGTAATAAGCATCAACCAGTGGGTCTTGCAACAGGTATACAGAGATGACCCGTGTACAAAGGAGTATAGAGTGCAGTGATGTGTCCTGTAAGGAGCATTCCTGGCAAATTTGATGGCCGAATGGTCAAGAACATCTAACCGCTTGAGAGAGCACCCTTACCTGCCGATCTATAAATGATGTCTCTGTAATCTAGCATGGGAAGGATGGTTATCTGAATCAGGGTTAGTTTGGCAGCTGGGGTGAAAAAGACATGTTATTCGGCCTCCCGGGTGGCGCAGTGGTTAAGGGCGCTGTACTGCGCCACCAGAGACTCTGGGCTCTCGCCCAGGCTCTGTCGTGACCGGGAGGTCCGTGGGGCAACGCACAATTGGCCTAGTGTCGTCAGGGTTAGGAAGGGTTTGGCCGGGAGGGTTATCCTTGTCTCATCGCGCACCAGGACTGAATTCTGATTACAATAACATGTCTTTTTCATATATATACACAGTGGGGCAAAAAAATATTTAGTCAGCCACCAATTGTGCAAGTTCTCCCACTTAAAAAGATGAGAGGCCTGTAATTTTCATCATAGGTACACTTCAACTATGACAGACAAAAGGAGAAAAAAATTGTTGACCTGGTGCAGGTCTACAATTTTGTTTCTAGAGTCCTTTGACAGCTCTTTGGTCTTGGCCATAGTGGAGTTTGGAGTGTGACTGTTTGAGGTTGTGGACAGGTGTCTTTTATACTGATAACAAGTTCAAACAGGTGCCATTAATACAGGTAACGAGTGGAGGACAGAGGAGCCTCTTAAAGAAGACGTTAAGGTCTGTGAGGGCCAGAAATCTTACTTGTTTGTAGGCGACCAAATACTTATTTTGCACCATAATTTTCAAATAAATAAATAAATAATCCTACAATGTGATTTTCTGGACTTATTTTTCTAATTTTGTCATAGTTGAAGTGTACCTATGATGAAAATTACAGGCCTCTCTCATATTTTTAAGTGGGAGAACTTGCACAATTGGTGGCTGACTAAATATTTTTTTGCCCCACTGTGTATATATATGAAAAAGACATGTTATTGTAATCAGAATTCAGTCCTGAGCACGCAGCCAGACTTTCCCTACTTGGTAGGCTGTATACAGTGCACGGACATTTTTCATGCACGTTTTTTTTTACTTGAGAAATACTGCTAGATGTCAAATTGCACAACTAAGACCTCTTCAGCAAAAACATCTACATTAATGACAGATTCTTGATTATCTTAGATTCATTTTCACTATTTTGAGGAAGTAGCTATGTTGTTGCTATGGAAACTCAGGAAGGACAAACTACACTACCTACAAGGGTATGATATGCAAACATAACCAGAGATATGTAATGACGAGATGCTCATGTCTCTGCCCTATCAACGGGAGTCATTGTCCCAAAGGCGGGAAGTCAGACTACAAGCTTAGGTCCAAAATAAGACCATAGAAACACATTGGGCTTATTTTGGACAGATTTTTTCAAGAGAGAAACCTCTTGCTTCACCTTTTTTTCCTCTCTGACATAACACACCCACATCAAACCACACCCCCACGACCCTTGTTTTGCTTTAGTCATGGCTGCTTGCATTTCTTAATGAGCAATCTTCAAAACGAGGCCAAATTGAGAAGTGCAGTCTCCCTTTAACTTCAGTGTTTGGACTGCATGGGCTGGGTTGGACAAAGAAACAACTGCGCTCCCTCTCAAAACCCATAGAGGACACTGTAAAGAGTTATGGTTTCTTAAAAATGTTCATACTGTAACAACACAGTTTCTCTTGTCCTCAAGTGGCTTTTACAAGCGTGTTAGTTCGGAGTGGATCACATCACTGGCCAAGGTTAAGCAGCACTTACAATGCAAAAGAGTTTGACGTGCCAACAGGGGTCACAGACTAATTCAGAGGAGATGATTCGTCCATTGGCCACCCTGGGGATCTCTACAAGAAGCAGCAATGTCATCAAGTATGTTTCTGAGGTGTTAATAATAAATTAGTGCAGTGCGCCCTATGGGTATTTCAACTTTCTCAAGTTGACTCTTCAAAGCTTGATTATTTGTTGTTATTCATACATCTACCGGAAACATTATCTTTTTCATCCCATCTTTCCAGGGGCCGACTGACTATTCAGTTGCAAAATAATATAACTTTGTCTCCCCCACCCACTCCCCTGTCAGCTGGGTAAACAAAGCCTGGTGCAGACATCCCTAAGAGCTACAGCCTGGCTGTATATATATATTATACACAACTTTTTTCACATTTTATTTTTATTTTACATCAACTCATCTTCAAAACACTCTCCTGCAACCCGCCTCACCAATTTATATTTATAAATAAGTATTATTTACGTCAAATCTGCAATCCTCCAAGAAGCTAGCCAGAAACTCCAAGAAGCTAGCCAGAAGCTAGCCAGAAGCTAGCCAGAAGCTAGCCCAGAAGCTAGCCCAGAAGCTAATCAGAAGCTAGTTCAGAAGCTAGTTCAGAAGCTAGTTCAGAAGCTAGTTAGCTTCCTTACAGGCAAATCGTTAGTATCCAGCTAACCACGGTTTGTGGTCATCAGCTATCCCTTAGCTCGAAAATCTATCGCCAGTTTTGTACGGCGCAGCGCGACTCGGAACGGAACATACCGGACCAATTTTTCTCTCCATGTCCCTGGATTTCAACTGCTCTCTGGACATTCATACCCGGATCTCACAGCTAGCTAGCTGCTATCCGTGTGACTATCTGCTTTCGTCGATTCCGGAGCAAACATCAATTACTCCGGAGCTAGCCAGCTCCGTCAATCACTCCTGAGCTCCGTCAATCACTCCTGGGCTGCAGTCACCTATCCGGACCCGTTTTACTGCCTACGCGGAGCCCCACTGGGCCTTCACAACTGGACTGCCGACGTTATCTACCCGAAGGAGATCCGGCTGGCTCCTCCGTCGCGACGTTACCTGAACGCCCATCTGCGGCCTGCTAACCGTTAGCTGTCTTACCGGCTGCTCTCAGAATAGACAATCGGACAATTTATTTATTTTTATTATTATTATGTTTCTTCTTGGGCCTCTATAACTATATCTATTGTTTTTATTGTTTTTGTTGTTGTGTGATTTGGATTAATCCCCTCTACCACACGGAACCCCACTAATCTACTGACGGAACGCAAGAGGTGGCTAACAACAGATCTCCATCCTATGCTAGCTTGCTACCGATGTCCTGGCTAGCTGTCTAAATCGCCGTGACCCCCAACCAACCACTCCACTCACTGGACCCTTTTGATCACTCGACTAAGGATGCCTCTCCTTAATGTCAATATGTCTTGTCCATTGCTGTTCTGGTTAGTGTTTATTGGCTTATTTCACTGTAGAGCCTCTAGTCCTGCTCACTATACCTTATCCAACTTATTAGTTCCACCACCCACACATGCAATGACATCTCCTGGTTTCAATGATGTTTCTAGAGACAATATCTCTCTCTTCAATACCTAGGTTTACCTCAATACCTAGGTTTACCTCCACTGTATTAACATCCTACCATACCTTTGTCTGTACATTATACCTTGATGCTATTTTATCGCACCCAGAAACCTCCTTTTACTCTCTGTTCCAGACGTTCTAGACAACCAATTCTTATTGCTTTTAGCCGCACCCTTATTCTTCTCCTCCTATGTTCCTCTGGTGATGTAGAGGTGAATCCAGGCCCTGCAGTGCCTAGCTCCACTCCTATTCCCCAGGTGCTCTCTTTTGATGACTTCTGTAACCGTAATAGCCTCAGTTTCATGCATGTTAACATTAGAAGCCTCCTCCCTAAGTTTGTTCTATTCACTGCTTTAGCACACTCTGCCAACCCGGATGTTCTAGCTGTATCTGAATCCTGGCTTAGGAAGACCACCAAAAATTCAGAAATGTTAATTCCAATCTACAGCATTTTCAGACAAGATAGAACTGCCAAAGGGGGCGGTGTTGCAATCTACTGCAAAGATAGCCTGCAGAGTTCTGTCCTACTATCCAGGTCTGTACCCAAACAATTTGAACTTCTACTTTTAAAAATCCACCTCTCTAAAAACAAGTCTCTCACCGTTGCCGCCTGCTATAGACCACCCTCTGCCCCCAGCTGTGCTCTGGACACCATATGTGAACTGATTGCCCCCCATCTATCTTCAGAGCTCGTGCTGCTAGGCGACCTAAACTGGAACATGCTTAACACCCCAGCCATCCTACAATCTAAACTTGATGCCCTCAATCTCACACAAATTATCAATGAACCTACCAGGTACCCCCCCAAAGCCTTAAACACGGGCACCCTCATAGATATCATCCTAACCAACTTCCCCTCTAAATACACCTCTGCTGTCTTCAACCAAGATCTCAGCAATCACTGCCTCATTGACTGCATCCGTAATGGGTCAGCGGTCAAACGACCTCCACTCATCACTGTAAAACGCTCCCTGAAACACTTCAGCGAGCAGGCCTTTCTAATCGACCTGGCCGGGGTATCCTGGAAGGATATTGATCTCATCCCGTCAGTAGAGGATGCCTGGATATTTTTTTAAAATGCCTTCCTAACCATCTTAAATAAACATGCCCCATTCAAGAAATTTAGAACCAGGAACAGATATAGCCCTTGGTTCTCCCCAGACCTGACTGCCCTTAACCAACACAAAAACATCCTATGGCGTTCTGCATTAGCATCGAACAGCCCCCGTGATATGCAGCTGTTCAGGGAAGCTAGAAACCGTTATACACAGGCAGTTAGAAAAGCCAAGGCTAGCTTTTTCAAGCAGAGATTTGCTTCCTGCAACACTAACTCAAAAAATTTCTGGGACACTGTAAAGTCCATGGAGAATAAGAACACCTCCTCACAGCTGCCCACTGCACTGAAGATAGGAAACACTGTCACCACTGATAAATCCACCATAATTGAGAATTTCAATAAGCATTTTTCTACGGCTGGCCATGCTTTCCACCTGGCTACTCCTACCCCGGTCAACAGCACTGCACCCCCAACAGCAACTCGCCCAAGCCTTCCCCATTTCTCCTCCTCCCAAATCCATTCATCTGATGTTCTGAAAAATCTGGACCCCTACAAATCAGCCGGGCTCGACAATCTGGACCCTTTCTTTCTAAAATTATCTGCCGAAATTGTTGCCACCCCTATTACTAGCCTGTTCAACCTCTTTCGTGTCGTCTGAGATTCCCAAAGATTGGAAAGCAGCTGCGGTCATCCCCCTCTTCAAAGGGGGGGACACTCTTGACCCAAACTGCTACAGACCTATATCTATCCTACCATGCCTTTCTAAGGTCTTCGAAAGCCAAGTCAACAAACAGATTACCGACCATTTCGAATCTCACCATACCTTCTCTGCTATGCAATCTGGTTTCAGAGCTGGTCATGGGTGCACCTCAGCCACGCTCAAGGTCCTAAACGATATCTTAACCGCCATCGATAAGAAACATTACTGTGCAGCCGTATTCATTGATCTGGCCAAGGCTTTCGACTCTGTCAATCACCACATCCTCATCGGCAGACTCGACAGCCTTGGTTTCTCAAATGATTGCCTCGCCTGGTTCACCAACTACTTCTCTGATAGAGTTCAGTGTGTCAAATCGGAGGGTCTGCTGTCCGGACCTCTGGCAGTCTCTATGGGGGTGCCACAGGGTTCAATTCTTGGACCGACTCTCTTCTCTGTATACATCAATGAGGTCGCTCTTGCTGCTGGTGAGTCTCTGATCCACCTCTACGCAGACGACACCATTCTGTATACTTCCGGCCCTTCTTTGGACACTGTGTTAACAACCCTCCAGGCAAGCTTCAATGCCATACAACTCTCCTTCAGTGGCCTCCAATTGCTCTTAAATACAAGTAAAACTAAATGCATGCTCTTCAACCGATCGCTACCTGCACCTACCCGCCTGTCCAACATCACTACTCTGGACGGCTCTGACTTAGAATACGTGGACAACTACAAATACTTAGGTGTCTGGTTAGACTGTAAACTCTCCTTCCAGACCCATATCAAACATCTCCAATCCAAAGTTAAATCTAGAATTGGCTTCCTATTTCGCAACAAAGCATCCTTCACTCATGCTGCCAAACATACCCTTGTAAAACTGACCATCCTACCAATCCTCGACTTTGGCGATGTAATTTACAAAATAGCCTCCAATACCCTACTCAACAAATTGGATGCAGTCTATCACAGTGCAATCCGTTTTGTCACCATAGCCCCATATACTACCCACCGTTGCGACCTGTACGCTCTCGTTGGCTGGCCCTCGCTTCATACTCGTCGCCAAACCCACTGGCTCCATGTCATCTACAAGACCCTGCTAGGTAAAGTCCCCCCTTATCTCAGCTCGCTGGTCACCATAGCATCTCCCACCTGTAGCACACGCTCCAGCAGGTATATCTCTCTAGTCACCCCCAAAACCAATTCTTTCTTTGGCCGCCTCTCCTTCCAGTTCTCTGCTGCCAATGACTGGAACGAACTGGAAACACTTATCTCCCTCACTAGCTTTAAGCACCAACTGTCAGAGCATCTTACAGATTACTGCACCTGTACATAGCCCACCTATAATTTAGCCCAAACAACTACCTCTTTCCCAACTGTATTTAATTAATTAATTTATTTTGCTCCTTTGCACCCCATTATTTTTATTTCTACTTTGCACATTCTTTCATTGCAAAACTACCATTCCAGTGTTTTACTTGCTATATTGTATTTACTTTGCCACCATGGCCTTTTTTTGCCTTTACCTCCCTTCTCACCTCATTTGCTCACATTGTATATAGACTTGTTTATACTGTATTATTTGTTTATACTGTATGTTTGTTTTACTCCATGTGTAACTCTGTGTCGTTGTATCTGTCGAACTGCTTTGCTTTATCTTGGCCAGGTCGCAATTGTAAATGAGAACTTGTTCTCAACTTGCCTACCTGGTTAAATAAAGGTGAAATAAATAAATAAATAAAAATTAATTGCAGACCCCAGCTGTGATTCCACTCTCTGAGGGTGTTTCGGGAGAGTTGGAAGATGTACATTACACATGCAAATTAATACACACTTGTACATGTGTGAAATAGGACAAACATAAGGACCCTCCAAATTATTTTTCAGTTTCAGTAGTTTATTGAAATACATTGTGAAAAATAGGTTGATTTTGACACCTACTCCGGACAACAAGAAATTACATAGGCCTCTCAAACCCGTGTTTTTCATAAGGAATCTGCGCATCTTATCAACAACAGAGCACAATATTCCTTATTTTATTTGGGGAGCTTGCATCCATTCATGATACAATGCAGGCATGCTTAAAGCCACCATGTTATATAGATGATTTCTCTTCCTTGGAAATCACATGCACCCAACCCAACTAAGCGCCAAAGAGCACACAACTCAGCTCCTTGGCCTTGGCTGGACTGCTGTTTCCCGTCTCTCCATAGCCAAATATAGACAGAGAAACGTAAGCTGTTCGCGCGCCCTGCTGGAGATCACCACGTGGCTTTCTTGTAGTCACCATTCACGTTGCTACGGCGACGATGCAAGCAAGGCTACGGTTGGTTGAGCAGCGATGACGTCAGGTGGATATCGGGAATTCCGTATGCACTGAGTGGAAGAAAAACTGAGTTGAGAACTCATCAGAGAGGTCCGGAAAAAGTGGTAACACAACTAGCAAGAAACATTCTGTGGGACATGGCTTTTAATTATTTTAAAGTTGATGTTATAGAAGTGTTGCCTATGTATTTTATTAAGAGAAAATTAGATGCAACCTTCGAAAGTGGTATCAAACCCAATGACCATACATACCTCAACCAATATTCATAAACATCAGATTTGAGAGCTACACCGCTGGGGGACAACTGAGGGCAGACTGCAGAATTGCACATGTAAGTAAGTTTCTTACACAGAATAATGTAGATGTTGACAATTTTTTTACAATGTTTCACTGGAGATGATGATTGTGAAGGATGTTGGTGATTGTGTTTGTTACAAATGTATATAATTTTCGAATTACATCAATACATTATTTTTTCCAGATAAATTTGATTTTGTACTGAAAGACTTAATTTATTTGGATTTGACATTGCCAGCAAACAGGGCAGTTCGAATGTAGGGTTAACAAAAATGTTTTGTTTGCTTATGCTCCGGTCACATCCTTTTAACGTGGGTCAATTAAAAGTAGAGTCTACAATGGAACTTGGGTTAATATTAACCTGCTTTGGCATCATTCTATATTTTTAGTGGACTATTGAGTTCATGCACTTACCCATCCTACAGGACTTATTTGACATAAGAAAATTGTATAACCGATGTAAACTTGATCATGTAACCGATGTAAACTTGATCACTTGAACATGTTTGGGCAGTCCAGGGGCTGTTTCCTTGACGGTGGCTGTTTAAGCATTATTTAGGCCTGGTCTCTGCTACAGCAGCTGGTTCTGCTAAGTTATCAGCCTGGTGACCAACTTCACATGATGAAGGGGCCACGTGATAAAGGTTGGAAGTGAGGGAAAATCAGTGTGATCTTTCTCGCGTATGTCAAGTGAAACGTCTCACTTCTCTGCAGTTCTCATGCTACAGACACTGTCCACTGACTCGTACAGTGCTACTTCTCAGCGCATATATCGATCGATACGATCTGTCTGACGTACATGTAACTGACTCTTGCAACATGCTACTTTACTGTGTGTGTGTCTGACCCATTGGGTGTAGTAGACCTATGGCTGCGTTTCCTTGCTAAACTTTATTGGCAGCATGTCTGTGCCAATAAATATATTCTTAAATAAACCTTTCGTCTCAGTCCAAATTGCTGTCCTTTCCCTGGTCAAGGTCGATCTGCAACATACGTACTCTGAGTGACCTTATCATGGAGCTTTGCCATAGAAGGATCACTGACGCTGTGCGAACACACAAGCGGCTCAAATATCCTCCCTCCTCTCAATGTTTCCCAAGCCATTGAAGCCGCCAGCGGGCCGTCTTTAAATAGATAAGCACTTCATATTTGTGGCTGAGGGCTGTGGGGGGGGCACAAACTGAGTGTAACTGGTGTGAAATGGCTAGCTAGATAGCGTTAAAATCGGTGACGTCACTGGGCCTGAGACCTTGAAGTAGTTGTTTCCCTTAACCTGCAAGGGCCGCAGCTTTTGTGGCGCCATAGGTAACGATGATTAATGGGAGGCTGCTCTTGATGTGTTCAGAAGGTCTCTGGTTCAAGCCTAGTTTAGAACATGGAGAGGGCCAGAAGCAATATTGTTACATGAGCAAGGTGCTTTTCAGTCATACCAGGTCTCCACAAGGTGAGTCAGCAAAACAAATAGACTTCTCTAATAGGGCTCAGAAGAGAGGTGGTTAGGCAATAGATGGATAGAAAGGGTTCCCACCAAGATCATGAATTGAAAATGACCCATTATTTGCTATGAGGACTTTTCAACTCAAGTACTTGAAATCACTGCACTCCAAACTTGCTGTTAGGTTATTCAGATTGTTTAAGTGTCTCTCCAAACACCCTAATTCAACTCCAACCCAGGTTTTGCACAGAAAGGGCCAGTCCGAACACTTTTACATGTCAACTAACTTTTGTGTTTGCATTTTCCCCTCTACAGAAAGTCAGCCATGTTCCCTGATGCTCTGGAGGCAGTTGGCAGGGTGGAAGGCTTGCCCCTGACCTCCCCCGCAAACCCAACCTTAACCGACCCCGATGAAGAGGAAGGCCAGAGGGAGGTTGTGCCGTGGACCAGTCCCATGCGGAGGGCTGGCCGCTATCGTCACAGCCTGCAGATACTGAAGCCCTTCAGGATAACGCACAAGTAAGCACACTTTTCTTTAGGCCAGGGGTTCCCTAACATTTTGGGCCCACGACCCCATTTTGTTATCTGAAAATTCTTGTGACCTCGACCATGTTTATTTTTTTATATTTTGGGCTATGACAGTCAATTGAAAAACATTCTAGCATTATTTCTGTCTTCTCAACTCACCATCACATAAAATATGTTTTTATTTTTGGTACTTTTTACCCCTTTTTTTCTCCCCAATTTCGTAATATCCAATTGGTAGTTAGTCTTGTCCCATCGCTGCAACTCCCATACGGACTTGGGAGAGACAAAGGTCGAGATCCAAGTGTCCTCCGAAACACGACCCTGCTAAGCCGCACTGCTTCTTGACACACTGCTCGCTTAACCCGGAAGCCAGCCGTGCCCGGCCCGCCACAAGGAGACGCCAGAGCGTGATGGGACAAGGACATCCCGGCCGGCCAAACCCTCCTTTACCCGGACGAGTTCCCAGTTGTTTTGAACGCAACCTTAATACCCAGAGGGAGACGGCAGGCTATTCCCTTTGAGTCAGTAACCAAAACTCCTCTGTAGTGACCCATGAACGCATTCGGATAAATTTCACTCACCGGCATCGCAACTGAGCCAGAATCACAGTCAAACGGATTGGGAAGTAAGTACCAAAGTCAAAGTGCTCTTCCAAGCATTGGATGTGAGCAGTCGTCCCTTGTGTGGGACACTTATTGATGCTGTTTTTTGTTAGGAAACATGCACAGCCAAAGTGAAGGGGGCTTGGGTCACTTTTGAAAGACTCTGTCCAATAAGAATTATTTCCACTGATTTGGTCACTTGTCTGTAGAATGTTTTTTTTATTTCCCCTGCATGCTTGCGTTCAGTTCGTTCAGTTTCCCAAATATGTCTGTTACGTAGGCAAGGACACACAACAGTTCCTCTCTCAAAGCAAAACAATATTTCAAACACTCCCCCTCGATAACCACAAAGCCTCAGTGTGAAATAGAACATTGTCATGCTCTGATATCATATCTCCACATAGCGTTGCAAACAGGCGTTCGCTCAGTGGATGTGGTAGTTTACAATCGAAGTTACCTGCTGCAGTATACAGTATCTCAGAGTTCTGTGCTCCGCTCTCTTGCCACCAGTTGCTTTTGGTGTATCATACAATGTGTCCATATGACAGAGGGAGACACATTCATAACTAGAGTGCAGCCCGCCATACATTTTTTAACAGTGCTATATGACAACGGTATTGATTTGACTTTGTGCCTCCCCACACATTGTTTTCAATTGCGGACGATAATATCGAAGTCTCATAGCGTAACAGGCCTAGCCATTCACCGTGGGAATGATTCAACTGCAACAGTCAAGTGAGGCCTTTTCCCATGATCTAAGGGAGCTCTCTGATTGAATTTTTTCTTTTAGATTTTAGTAATTTCATATAGATTTTTAAGGTTAACCACATTACAATGATTTTAAGATATAAAGACAATATTATAATATTTATTTTTGTATATATTTCCAGAATTTTGGAAATTCTCCCACGACCCCATTTTCATATTAGGCAACCCCACATGGGGTTGCGACCCCTAATTTGGGAACCGCTGTTTTAGAGCCTTTACTAATCGGCATAAATCCTGAAATGTCAACATGAGACAGTGTGCCCTGCTGAGTTGTGAGTGTATAGGGTAAATGTCTGCATCCCAAATGGCACTCAATTCCCTTCATAGTGCAGTACTATAGGCCCTGGTTAAAAAATAAGTGCACTATGAAGGGAATAGGGTGCCATTTGGGACTCATGTATAGTCTTCCTGTTTCAAGCGAGCAGCAGGAGGCCATGATAAGGGAATTGACTTATCCCCCGCTAACAGAGGGCTCTGTGTTTGAACGCACACTGACTGATAAACTGTCCCTGAACTTTTTTCACAGCTCCCCAAGATTTCTATGAAGTGCCTGCAAACTGCTGTTCAAACAACGGTGGTTCATGATTCATCTTTCCCTGGTCAAAGTGAAGGTTCAGGGGCTCTTTTCTTTTCTCTCAGGGGCCAGTGTGTTCTCTCTATCTCTCTCCACCTAGCACCCAGATGATGCCTAGATTTTCACTCAGTCCGTTCTTTTCTGCTCCTGGCTTTCTCGCAGGCACCAGCACCCAGTCGACAACGCTGGCCTCTTCTCCTTCATGACTCTGCACTGGCTCACCCCACTCGCACGGAGGGCCCACAAGACATCCAGCCTCTCCACAGATGACGTATGGGGCCTATCCTGCCACGAGGCCTCTGAATTCAACTGTCAGAGGTGAGGCTATTGTCAAACATCAATCCCCAAGCACCCTATGGTCCATTGACTCTCCATAGGTTCAACAGGGTTATTATTTTGTATCTTATCAGAAACCCAATGTTTTCCCCTTCAACAAATATTTGATGAATCACTTTTCCTGCCCCTGTACGAGTTAAACCAGAAAACAGTAGTGCAGCCAAGGTTTCTCAAGGTAATCTCAGTGGACCTCCACATTTGCCGTTTGTGGGATTTCCCAGAGTCACCTTCCACAGAGGTTGATTGCCTGATTTGATGAACATCTTGTCACTTCCAGGAGAGATATGGCGGTTAGGGAGGGTGGTATTAATAGCCTAGGATTAGAGATTAGGGTGTTAGAGTTAGCCAGGACTAGCCTCGCTCAGTCTTGCCTACAGAGAGAACGGTTATGTCATTATCCCTTGTCCTCGCCTCAATGCGGCTGCTAAAACAGCATCTCAAGCAATCCTTTGAGTCTTGTGTCCTCACCCTTATGGAGGTGAATCTGTCATTCATGCATGAATGAATGAACACAAGAAGGACATATTAAATGGTGGATCATTTGTGACTCATCCTAAAACGACTTCCACATTTTGATCAAGAGCAGAAATTCCTGTCAGCTAGGCTTATAACATGCTATAGGGGACTACAGGAGAGAGAGGCATGAGAAGAGCTCGCATTATGTCCCTGGCCTGGGTCCAAACGTGGCCCAGAAAACCGACACAATGATATATGCTTGTGCCACGTCTGAGAAAAAGAGGTAGAGTGGAGGGTTTAACTTTGTGTTTACATGGCTAGAACAGTTACGTAACGCAACTACCAAAGAGAGGGATGGGAGACGAGCCAGATAGCCCCTGGGAGAGTTGACACTTGAGTGCCAAAAGAAGGTGCTATTCATGAAAAGCTAGCAGACTAGCCCTTATCTGCATTCAGTCACCACATTTGTTTTCTTAGGCAGGTTTTTTTTCTAAGGCTAGCCAGTACAAAGTGTTGCTGTTAGGCCTACATTTTGCAGCACCGACTTCTTATTTTATTACTTTCAGTATTATTAAGACAGGTGAAAGGTCATTTATAGATTTATAGTTGCTTTATGTGCATTTACACTCCATAGTGCACTACAAATAGACTCTAGACAGTGGGCAGGATTTATTTTGCTTGTATACCTTTTACAGGCTTGAAAGGCTTCTCTCTAAGTTAAACTGCTTGACGTATCGACCAATGATATCAATTCAAACCAAAAACTCCAATGGATATATATTTACACAAAGCTTTGAATGTTTCATTTCCTGCAAACCTCTCTCTGCATAGACGGCTTAGTGTAGCTATAGTGTTAATTGTAATTTCTCGCTCAGCTCGGAGGTAAATGTGAATTCAAGTTTGAATTATCTGCCCACGGGAGAATGTGCACGGGTTAGTGCACTTTGTATCTCTGTAACGTTTTTAAT
This sequence comes from Oncorhynchus keta, assembly GCF_023373465.1. Classification (NCBI taxonomy): domain Eukaryota; kingdom Metazoa; phylum Chordata; class Actinopteri; order Salmoniformes; family Salmonidae; genus Oncorhynchus; species Oncorhynchus keta. The sequence goes on along the minus strand of NC_068424.1, from coordinate 64,194,296 downwards.
AAACTCATTAACACATCAATTAGATGTGACACCTGCTCTATCCTTCTCTTTTTCCAGCCATTAGGAATGATACATTTTGTCAAGGCATTTTTCCCTCTTTATGGGGAATTTACACACCGGTAAAAGTGTGTAAAGAGTGCATTACCACATATTTAACATGCTTGCGTGTAATGCTCACGCGACTATTATCCTACGTGCCATCCATTCTCATCTCCATTGGGCTCGTTGGCCGTTTTTGTGATCAATCTGACCCACGATGTTAAATTAGTCTATTTAATGTAAAATACTGGTATGGATTATGCATTTTTCCAAGATAATAATTTTGTCCTCAAAATGCTAATTTCCATCACCATCTTAATATTAGCTGATCTATCACCTTCATCTGTCTGCAGAGTGCATACTAATTTGGAAAGATGTACAGATACAGTGCATTCGGAAAGTGTTCAGATCCCATAACTTTTTCTACATTTTGTTACGTTACAGCCTTATTTTAAAATGGATTTTAAAAATATATATCCTGATCAATCTACACACAATACCCCATAATAACAAAGTGAAAACAGGTCGAGAAATTTTTGCAGTTGTATAAAAAACATATTTATATATTTATTCAGACCCTTTGCTATGAGACTCGAAATTAAGCTCATGTGCATCCTGTTTCCATTGATCATCCTTGAGATGTTTCTACAACTTGATTGGAGTCTGTCTACATAAGGTCCCACAGTTGACAGTGCATGCCAGAGCTAAAACCAAGCCATGAGGTCAAAGGAATTGTCCGTAGAGCTCCGAGACAGGATTGTGTTGAGGTACAGATCTGGGAAAGGGTACCAAAAATTGTCTGCAGCATTGAAGGTCCCCAAATACACTGTGGCCTCAATCATTCTTAAAAGGAAGAAGCTTGGAACCACCGATACTTTTCCTAGAGCTAGCCGCTTGGCGAAACTGAGCAAATGGGGAAGAAGGGCCTTGGTCAGGGAGGTGACCAAGAACCCGATGGTCACTCTGACGCTCTTCATCCAACCTGACAGAGCTTGAGAGAATCTGCAGAGAACAATGGAAGAAACTCCCAAAATACGGGTATGCCAAAGCTTTTGTAGCATCATACCCAAGAAGACTCGGAAGTAATCGCTGCCGAAGGTGCTTCAACAAAGTACTGAGGAAAGGGTCTGAATTCTTATGTAAATGTAATATTTACTTTTTTTAGGGTTTCTAAAAACCTGTTTTTGCTTTGTCGTTATGGGGTATTGTGTGTAAATTGATGTGGGAAAAAAAATATTTATAGAGGCTGTAACGTAACAATGTGGAAAAGGTTGAGGTCTGAATACTTTCCGAATGCACTGTAACTGCCAAAATAAAGGAAACACCAACCTTGTCTCTTAATAGGGCGTTGGGCTACCACAAGCCGCCAAAACCTTTTCAATGTGCCTTGGTAGAGATTCTATAAGTGTCTGGAACTCTATTTGAAGGACGTGACAATTCTTCCACGAGAAATTCCATCATTTGGTGTTTTGTTGATTGTGGTGGAAAACCCTGTCTCAGGTGCTGCTCCAGAATCTCCCACACATTCACACATAACACACACTCACACCCCTTTAACACCCTATGCTCCTTTGAGATCCCTCATTCAACATCACTGAGATCTCTTTTAGCGATGGTAGCCAAAAGATTGGGCTACTGAGCATTTCATTTATAATATTTGGCCTAATTCCAATACTTCTAATGTATACAGCAAATAAGCACATTGTCACCATAAAAGGTGAATGATGGACGTTTTTCAGGCGGCGTTATAATGCTCTTTCACGCTCACGCAGGTTTACGATGTGTGTGATTTATATCAGAAGCGTGCGTGCATCACCCCTGGATGGGACTGCCTTGCCTAGTTAAATAAAGGTTAAATAAATAAAATAAAATATGGCGTGCGCCAAGTTTATAAATTGCAATATTTTTGTGGGTGCACAATATTTGCAGAAATGGCTAATTATTTAGTGTCAAATTTAGGCAATGGTTATAAATGAGGCTCAGGTGTTTTTGCCATCCCTTGAATAGGAAAAGGTTAGAACTTGGTGAAGGCTAATCAGATCCTTTTACCATGGTCTCCAGTTTCATCTGTCCATCTTAACTCCTCTCTCTCCCACCCACCCATGGTCAGACTGGAGAACCTGTGGTATGATGAGCTGAAACAGAAGGGGAAAGACGGGGCATCACTGTCTCGCGTCTTCTGGAGGTTCTGCCAGACCCGCATGCTGGTTGCCATCTTCTCTCTCCTCATCACCATGGTCACTGGCTTCGTTGGGCCAGTAAGTACACTCCAAATCCCTCCTACTTTCTTTGTATTCTGCTGCAGCCCTCAATCTGCCTGCATACTGGCTCAGAGACTGGGGATGTGTTCACACATAATGCCATATTCCCTATGTAGTGCTCTACTTCTGACCAGGGCCTGTAGGACTCTGGTCAAAAGTAGTGCATGCTCCAGCAGCGGTCCCCATTGCATCATGGACCGTTCTCATATAGACAATATTTTCCAGGACCGGCTGTGGGATATCGATTAGGCCTACAAGTTTAGTATAGCTGCTTTTTCGTAACATTTTAGTTTAAGTAGGTCTAACGTGATACTATAAAAACATAAAGTGCATATTTTTCTCTAATAACAATATAATAAAAACATTTCAACTCACCTTGACGCTGAATCAATGGGAGTCCTGAACCTTTTTCCCCGGCAATGAGACGGTCCCATCTAGGGGTGATGGGAGACATGTTCCTTATGTCCAGTCTACTCCGTAATTTCGTTTTTGTTGCCGTCATTGCGGAAAACCCAGTTGCGCAGAGATTTGGACGTTGGAAATAGAAGCAACGTTTTCAGTGCTTTTGTGGCTATCTCAGGATATTCAGCCTTGATTTTAATCCGGAAGGTCGGCAGAGGTGAAATTCTCAAACATACTTTGAAGGCCATCGTCATTTACAACCTCAAGGAGTTGATCTTCTTCCTGTACGGAGATGGACAATTCACCTGGGACATTCACAAATGGGTTGAGGATCCATTCCTTAACACTTTGTGGGTCTTTGGCAGTTGAGAAGTAAGACTCGAACTCCGTTGACAGCGAAGCTAGATGACCGTGCACCAGCTGGGAGAAAGACGGCCCAGTCTCAAGTCTCCCGAAATCCCTGCTAATGTTTGGAACACGTCAAATATGCCCCTGTCCACTCGCCGTCCCCACAGTTCCAGTTTGGCTTTGAATGCAGCCACTTTATCTGCCAACTTGTCATTCTCCTCTGAAGTGACCGATTGAGTTCGTTGAGCAAGTTGAATATGTCACACAGGTAAGCAAGTTTTGCGACCCATGCCTCATCTTTGAAATGTGCTGCCAGTGGTGACTTTTTTTCTGAAAAATCTCTGCAGTGGCTCTCATAACTCAAACACTCAGGCAATCCAGGGGGAGATTGCTTGCCAATCTCCACATACTGTGCACAGGGGTCTTGGAGCATGCGAGTCACCTGTTGCAATAAACCATATTTGAGGTAGGAGTCATATTTTCTATTGAATGAGGCTTTATTTTATTATTTTTTTTCTGGCTCTGCTATCTTTGCATTATCGTCATCTTCGGGCCTTTTTAATATCCTTTATCCTTTCCGAAGAAGCTCTCCAGCGACGTTTATTTGTTTATATTCATGTCAGCTAACGTAGCTAGCTAGTAAAAAGTTGGCGGGCAACACAGCTCACACAGACCGTGATGAACTCGCAGCCAGTGATGCCAACGTAGCAATTTTGTTTCTAGATTTAGCAACTTTTCAGAGAAACCTGGCAACTTTATTTCCAGACAGCACCTAGCTACAAATTTAGCTACTTTTAAAAATGTATTTGGAACTTTTAGCAACTTTTGAAAAGTGACTCAAATGCTAAAATGCACGCATTTTCCCTCTAAATGACACAAAAAAAAATTCTCTGTCACACACTCAGTCACACCTGCCTGGCTGCAAAAGTGCGTTGTGAGTGACGTCAGCAGCAGGCGCTCAGCTCGTGCACAGACAGCAGCAGCAATTTGCAAGTCATTGTTGGCTGGCTGACAGCAGCAGTAGTACGGGTTCGACGAGCCAAACCCAGTGAATATAGTTGCTCACCAATGTTTGATCTTGAACAGAACTTACAACATCAAACAACATGTCTCAATCAGAATTGTACAGAAAAGAATGGGAGCCTGTACCTTAACAAAATGTTAAATTATATTTTTTGCCGAGATGGCCAGTCAATTTGAGTAACTTTATTGTGATTTCTAACGTTATCACGCAATGACATCACAACGTCATTTAGCAACTTTTAGCAACAAATCAACCTGCCTCTAGCAATTTACCCTGAAAATTAGTTGGCAACACTGCTCGCAGCGCGCACATTACTCATTCAAAATCTGTAAACTGTTGTGGGCATGACAGATATTAGAGTGGTGAGACAAGGACCAACAGACTGCAACACGTTCAACGTAATTACTGCACAAATAGCCCATAATTGTATAGAATTTTTTTATTTTACCGATAAAAAAAATAAAAAAAGATTTCCGTGCGGCCTGGTGGTGGGGACCGCTGCTCTACAGGGAATAGTTTGCCATTCGGGACGTACCTACCCTAGCTCAAACTGTTTGAAAAAGCACTTCATCCAATTTCACGCTGGTCTGAAAATTGAAATGAAAACATACCCGAAGATTAGAAAGCTTTAGATGGTGAACCAATATTAATCCTCCAGTTTTAGATGGTGAAACCCATATTAATCCTCCAGTTTTAGATGGTGAAACCCATATTAATCCTCCAGATTAGCCATTGGTACCACGATTACACTTTGTCCCAGAAATAGGCTGTTCTTTTCCAACTGCCACATTACGGACTTCATTTCCCCCTCCTACCTAAAATACCCCAAATTAATACACTTGTGCCGATATTGCACCACAATGCGGGCGCTTATTACAGCCATATTACACACAATTTCAGATGAAAGGCAATTCAATTCGTGGGTTCCTTAACTGAGATATTGAATGGCTGTATTGTTTCCAACACCTCTGGCTGTTTTATATGGATGTTAATCTAGGTCTGTGTGGCATGCTACTGTACATGCTAGCAGCTTTCCTCATTCCACTAATTATTAACACAATGAATCATTTGTCTCACATTCCTGCCTGGGTGCTATGTAGGCCTACTGTACAGATTTATTTGGCATAAATTGAACTATAGTAGCACTGGTAATCTTACTGTAATTACAATTTTGGACACCTGCACGTTTTCAGACCTTGAGTGGTCTAATGTTGAGATGAGTTCATGACCCCAGTCAGTTGTTATGCACAGTGCATTCAAAGTATTCAGACCCCTTGACTTTTTCCACATTTTTTACTTTACAGCCTTTTGAGAACTTATTTTTGGGTGCAAATGTATATAAGTATTTAGACCGTTTACTCAGTACTTTGTTGAAGCACCTTTTGGCAGGGATTACAGCCTCGAGTTATTCTTGGGACTACAAGCTTGGCACACCTGTATTTCTCCCATTCTTCTCTGCAGATCCTCTCAAACTCTGTCAGGTTGGATAGGAAACGTCGCTGCACAGCTATTTTCAGGTCTCTCCAGAGATGTTGGATCGGGTTCTAGTCCAGGCTCTGGCTGGGTCGCTCAAGGACAATCGGACACTTCTGCGCTGTCTTGGATGTGTGCTTAGTGTCGTTGTCCTGTTGGAAGGCGAACCTTCTGCCCAGCCTGAGGTCCTGAGCGCTCTGAAGCAGGTTTTCATGCAGGATCTCTCTGTGCTTTGCTCCGTTCATCTTTCCTTCAATCCCGACTAGTCTCCCAGGACCTGCCGCTGAAAAACATCCCCACAGCATGATGCTGCCACCACCATGCTTCACAGTAGGGATGGTGCCATGTTTCCTCCAGAAGTGACGCTTGGCATTCAGGCCAAATAGTTCAATCTTGGTTGCATCAGACCAGAGAATCTTGTTTCTCATGGAGGCCGCTGTGTTGTTTGGGGACCTTCAATGCTGCAGACATTTCTTGGTACCATTTTCCAGATCTGTTCCTCGACACAATCCTGTCTCAGAGCTCTTTGACCTCACAGCTTGGTTTTTGCTCTGATATGCAATGTCAACTGTTGGACCTTATATAGACAGTTGTGTGCCTTTCCAAATCATGTCCAATCAATTGAATTTACCACAGGTGGACTCCAATCACAAGTTGTCGAAACAAACATCTCAAGGATGATCAATCGGAACAGGATGCACCTGAGCTCAGTTTTGAGTCTCAGAGCAAAGGGTCTGAATACTTATGCAAATAAGGTATTTCTCTTTTTAATTTTTAATACATTTGCTAAACTTTCAAAAATATATATTTTTTTGCTTTGTCATTATGGGGTATTGTGTGTAGATTGATTTTTCATTTTAGTTAATCCATTTTAGAATATGGTTGTAACATAACAAAATGTGAAAAAAAGTCAAGAGGTCTGAATACTTTCCGAATGCACTGTAGATCCGTATGGTTCAATCCCAAATGAAAGGGAAAGATGGGCACCATCTAATGTCATCATTTAAGACTGTGCCCATCTTTCCCATTGTACTTCCAAAGTCTTCAGTTCACTCTACGTCTGTCTTCCTCAATTACCTTATTGTATGTCTCTAATCTGGCTCAAAATGTTACTCTTTCTGCCTACTCTCCTCCTTCCCCTCCCTCTTCTACGCTTCCTTTCTTACCTCTCCCTTTCCCACCTCATTCCCATTTCCAGGCTCTCCTGGTGCGTGCCCTGCTGGAGTATTCTCAGAGTGCGGAGGCCTGGCTGCCCTACGGCCTCTCCCTAGTGGCAGGGATCTTCCTGATGGAGCTCATGCGTTCCTGGTCGCTGGCACTCATGTGGGCCGTCAACTACCGCACCGCCGCTCGCCTCCGGGGTGCAGCGCTCACATTCGCCTTTCACAAGATCCTCCGCCTGCGCAGCACCAAAGACATCAGTGCTGGAGAGGTGAGTGATTGTTAGCCTGGTCCCAGATCTGTTTGTGCAGTATAGGCAACTCCTATGGTCATTGTCATGCCTGGTCCCAAACAGATCTCCGAACAGGCTAGGGTGTTTGAGTGATGGTGGACCAAATCAACCCCTTTACCCCACAGTAGGATTGCGAAGGGTCTGAACATTACAGTAAATTTCCGGAATTTTTACATGGGAAGTTAAGCCCGGGAATATGGGGAATTTTGCTTAAATTTATAACAAAAATGTAGCTTATAACAGTGAACCTTTTTTTGTGTGATGTGCATAAGGCAATTCTAGGTCTTGTGGCATATTTTGGTTAAACTATTCCCAATTCAATGGAATTGCAACCATCTGCATGCACAGTGCATTCTTCCATCACATGTGCAGTGCATTCTTCCATCACATGTGCAGTGCATTCTTCCATCACATGCACAGTGCATTCTTCCATCACATGTGCAGTGCATTCTTCATCACATCCACAGTGCACTCTTCCATCACATGTACAGCTGATTCTCAAGATCTTGCACACTAATGAGATGCTGTTGAGCCCATACTACTACACTGTCTGAGCCAAGGACTACATGCTTTCTGGTAAGTTTTTATTTCAATATTGGGTGGGGTGAATATATTTTATAGGACATACATAATTTTTTTGTTAACTAGTAAATAGTAGCCTACAGCAACGTGTGTTTAAATCCTTTCCAACTTGTTAACAATTTCTGCTAGTTAGTTTTTACTACCATGTGGGTTTTAGCTTGCTTGAGCCTGCTAACTGAGTGTTAATTCACCTGTTTCCATACATGTTTAATTTGTTAACATTTCTTACAAAGGTGTTAAATAGTTCAGCAGTTAGATTAATCTGTAGATGGAATTTTATTTTATTTTTTTTACATTTATTTTTTCTCATCTTTACAGGAAAATGCCACGGGCACTATCTGATGTTTAGAGACATTACACTGCAGCTAATGTAGAAGGAAAAGCGGTGTACATTTGCAAATACTGTCCCAAATCATATGTGAAGAATGCCACAAAGATGCAGAATCATCTGGCCAAGTGCATAAAGTTCCCTCTGCGCTCACAACAAGCAACCTCTGACAAAAGTCCCTCTATTTCTATTCGAGGTGAAAATGATGAATCAGAAGAGTCAGAAGTTTTTTTTGACTCAAGGGAGGAACGTAGTCGGAGAAATGCTGATGAATGTCTTGCTCGAGCTGTCTATGCAACTGGTTCACCTCTGATGCTCACAGGCAGTGTGTATAGGAAGAGATTTCTGAATGTTCTTCGCCTAGCATACACCCCTCCAACCAGACATGCTTTATCTACTCATTTGCTGGATGCAGAGTTCAAGTGAAGGTCAAGAAAATCATAGAGAAAGCAGACTGTATTGCAATCATCTCTGATGGGTGGTCAAATTTTCGTGGGCACTACATAATCCCGGCTGACCAATACAAGGGTTAAGAAATTGGTGGCCATCCGGGCAAATTTGAGGCTTTTTGAGCCTGACAACGAGCCATCCTCAACAAGGTTGGAAAGTGACCGTGAAGATGAGGCCTCAGTCTGATGTTCAAGAGGTGGACATTGAGGAGGTCCAGGGAGAAGACATGGAAGCCTGAGAGGATGACAACCAAAGCTTTAGTTTCTAGAATATCATTTTACAGATGTATGTTGAAAAAGTTTTTGGGAGATGCGATGGATGATTGGGGACCATTCAATATTCCCTTTCTTTTGTGGTTCAATGAAATCATCCCATGTGAAGAGTCAACTCATTTAATTAAGTTAAATTTGTAACTAAATAGTTTTTTATTTCTATTGGAAGGATTTCATCATTTGCAATTATGTCTACCTTGGATAAAGGTTTCTGTTTCTGTTTCCATATGATATGGTAAATATATCCAATGCAAAGAAACATCTACATTTAAATGGTATTAATACTAATTTGCATATATTCCCATTAATTCCCACGGAAAGTTTCCACCTCTGAATATTCCCCAAAATGTGCAACCCTACCCCACAGACACTGCCTTCAGTTCTGAAAGTGAAATGCACTTCTAGTGGTTACATTGTAGGTGTGTCTCAGATAACAAATAACTCGATTGTATTAGTTTGTTTGTTTCAATGAAAAAAATCAAATCCTCTGTCGTGCCAATGTCTCAGCCCTTTGTCCATGCTCTACTATTGTACCTTATTCTCATTGCAACATTTCACGATTCTGTGGGTTAATTTCATTCTCTTTGACTCACTATGTCCTTGTGAAGTAAATTGTCTGTTCAATGTGTCCACTAACATTCTGTGTCAATGTCCCTTCCTACAGCTGATCAACATCTGCTCCAGCGATGGCCAGCGGGTATACGAGGCAGTCTCAGTGGGCTGTCTGCTGGCCGGGGGCCCGCTGGTTGGCATCCTGGGTCTGTCCTACACTGCTTACTTTCTGGGACCCACTGCACTGGTTGGATCAGCCATATTCATCTTCTTCTACCCTGCTATGGTAGGAAGTCCTCCATGTCTCCTAACAAAGGAATGCACACCTTATGGAAAACAAAAGTGCTGACTAACGAAAAAATGTGAACCGATGTCTAAAGGAAAGTTACTCCACTTTCATTAACTCAGAGGCATCTTAGTGCTACCTTTTCATATAGTTTATTTATTTAGGAACAAAGCTTTAGTTACTGTAAAAAGAATACACTATGAAAGTTAACATTATTTTGACAGCAGTGTTACTTGGAGCATGATTCCTTTGAACTTATCTCATTCTCAGCACTTAGTCATTCATGAATTGTCTTTCCTGTTTATAGTATTAGTGATAAACAGCATCATATTTCCCCGTAACTGTAGAACTGAAGTGAACGTCCTTCACTTCACAGACCGTTATCCTTTACAGCACAGCCTGTTAATTCCCCTTAAAAGGGTTTTGGGGAAGTTAAAGGGCGATTCTGCCATTTTTCAATCTCATATTCTTCATCTCCAGCAGTAAACCAGTGTACACATGTGAAAACCTGTTTGCTTCTATGATCTGTGGTTAAAAAGATAAGAAAAAAGGTCCTAAAAAGGGCTTCTCTGTGGCATCACAGCGTAGGTTAAAAAACAGTGATTTTCAAAACCTGCAACGGATTTCTAGGGAGGGTATTTTCTTGCTCCCCATGTCACCGCAAATCTGTGTTTTGAAAATCACTGTTTATATAATGTTTTAACTTTCGAGGATGTCATCGGGTACAACTTTTTTTAAACTTGATTTTTTTCTACAAAACATAGTTTTGCACTGTTTTCACATATGTTGACACTGGTATTGTGCAGGAGATAATGAAATTGTGGTGGAGTTGCCCTTCAACTTCCCCAAAACTCTCCGCCTGCCAATCTCCTGTTGACTTTGCTGCTGTTAGTCTTTCAATTGAGTTAGCTTCAATAGGGCTGTGTCTATGTCCCAAATGGCACCTTATTCCCTATATAGAGCACTACTTTTGACCAGGGCCCATGGGGCTCTGTTCTAAAGTAGTGCACTAGGGGAAACATAGGGATGTAGACTGTGTCTGGCTTCATTTCCCTGTTACGACACTCACATTTCTCCTCTGTTACTTATTTTCTTGCTTCTCTCTATCCGGGACAGATGCTGGCTTCACGTCTCACAGCGTATTTTCGTAAGAAGTGTGTGTTAGTGACTGACCAGCGCGTGAGGCTCATGAATGAGATCCTCGGCTGTATCAAGTTCATCAAGATGTATTGCTTGAAAACGCTTTCGCTCAGAACATCCACAGTGAGTGTTTGGTAACACTTACGCACACACACACACACACACACACACACACACACACACACACACACACACACACACACACTGGGCTTGTATTGTTTTTTTTTCTGGTCAGGTCACTTGGTGAGGATAAACACCAGACCACAGTCATATTGTTTATAGCACGGGGCCAGTGACTCAGCAGTCATCATGTTATGGCACGGGGCCAGTGACTCAGCAGTCATCATGTTATGGCACGGTGCCAGTGACTCAGTAGTCATCATGTTATGGCACGGACCCAGTGACTCAGCAGTCATCATGTTGTGGCACGGGAGCCGTGACTCAGCAGTCATCATGTTATGGCACGGAGCCAGTGACTCAGCAGTCATCATGTTGTGGCACGGGGCCAGTGACTCAGCAGTCATCATGTTGTGGCACGGGGCCAGTGACTCAGCAGTCATCATGTTGTGGCACGGGCCCAGTGACTCTGCAGTCATCATGTTGTGGCACGAGGCCAGTGACTCAGCAGTCATCATGTTATGGCACGGAGCCAGTGACTCAGCAGTCATCATGTTGTGGCACGGGGCCAGTGACTCAGCAGTCATCATGTTGTGGCACGGAGCCAGTGACTCAGCAGTCATCATGTTGTGGCACGGGGCCAGTGACTCAGCAGTCATCATGTTATGGCACGGAGCCAGTGACTCAGCAGTCATCATGTTGTGGCACAGGGCCAGTGACTCAGCAGTCATCATGTTATGGCACGGAGCCAGTGACTCAGCAGTCATCATGTTGTGGCACGGGGCCAGTGACTCAGCAGTCATCATGTTGTGGCACGGGGCCAGTGACTCAGCAGTCATCATGTTGTGGCACGGGCCCAGTGACTCAGCAGTCATCATGTTGTGGCACGAGGCCAGTGACTCAGTAGTCATCATGTTGTGGCACGGGGCCAGTGACTCAGTAGTCATCATGTTGTGGCACGGGGCCAGTGACTCAGTAGTCATCATGTTGTGGCACGGGGCCAGTGACTCAGTAGTCATCATGTTGTGGCACGGGGCCAGTGACTCTGCAGTCATCAGGTTTATGGCACGAGGCCAGTGACTCTGCAGTCATCAGGTTTATGGCACGAGTGCCAGTAACTCTGCAGTCATCATGTTTGTGACAACTGGCCCCGAGCTATAAACATGATAACTCATAAGTGACTCAGTAGTCATCATAAGTGACTCAGTAGTCATCATGTTTGTGACAAGGGGCCAGTGACTCTGCAGTCATCATGTTTATGACAAGGGGCCAGTGACTCAGCAGTCATGTTTCTAGCACAGGGTCAGTGACTCTGCAGTCATCATGTTTATGACAAGGGGCCAGTGACTCAGCAGTCATGTTTCTAGCACAGGGCCAGTGACTCAGCAGTCATGTTTCTAGCACAGGGTCAGTGACTCTGCAGTCATCATGTTTATGGCACGGGGGCTAGTGACTCTGCAGTCGTCATGGCACAGGGTCATTGACTCTGCAGTCATCACGTTTATGACAAGGGGCCAGTAAGTCAGCAGTCATCAGGGGCTAGTGTCTCTGCAATCATCATTTTTACAGCACTGGCCCAGTGACACAGCAAAAATCATAATACTCACTTCCTGTTTTTGTGTCTGGGTTAGAGTGATTATTTCCAGCTGAGAATGCTACTCTCAAATTCGTACTTCCTTTATTTGACTTTATTTACATTTTCTTCTCTGTTAGGCCAATTCTCTTTCAATTCCAGTCAGTCCAGGAAATTCAACCCGTTACCTGAAATCCATTAGTTCAAATCCTCCAATCATCAATTCAAATTCATCCCCGGAATTGACCCGGCAACTCCATTCCCGTTAGGTTCCATTGGCTGAGATTCCTTCCATGCCTTCCCACATTACACAAGCCCTGATTGGATCACTGCGCCCAAAGTTTAATTTGAAAAGCGTTTAAAGCTCTTTGATACCTAAGACCTGCAGAGGGTTGTTCCACTTAGAGGAGATTGAAGAATTAGAGAGGGAGGGGGGACATTTCTCACGAGGCTCTGCCTTACATTGTGGATAAGAAACGTTTGGTGCTTTTAATCATGACTGTAATTAGCCAGGTTGGACTCATATCCCCATAACAGCCTGCTGTTTGGATAATAGTGATAATACCTATTATTAGGATCATTAATTGGATATTCATCTTAAGGGCTATCGAGTTTCATATCAGGAGTTCTGATATCGTTCTCTTCAGTTAGTGTTAGTATATGGCCCTATTCCACCTGCTGATAAAATATACATTGTATATGTAGCAGCTTCTACAAAGGCAATCCAACAACACTGCTGTGAGTCCCTGGAGAATACTATGAAATGTGTTTTAGGAGGAGTGCAGTCATGTTATAGCTTTCCTGGAGCACGTAGTAGCCTTGGCTGTGTTAGAAAGAAACCTTTGCTTGGAGACAGAGTGCACTGAATGGACTGTTGAATGAAGCAGCCAACACATGCATTTAGAAGATGTACACAATCATGGATGACAAGCCACTTGACTTGGACAACAGCCAATGGCCCACAATTTTAAAAGTCCATTTCATACCATTTATGGCCACGAGGCCCAACTTGTCTCTTATTTCTGGCCATGACTGTAAGGGACTCTCTCTAATGTTGTTTGGGGCTGAATATAACTGTACAGTGCCAGGTGTAAATTCCTGAAAGACTCTACAGTGGTAATACAAGAGCTCATTGTCTATTTTCTTTCTGTGCTATCTTGCTCTCTGTGTCGCTCGCTCGCTCGCTCTGTCTGTCGCTCGCTCGCTCCCGCTCTCTCTCTGTCGCTCGCTCCCTCGCTCACTTCCTCTCTCTGTCGCTCATTCTTTCTTTCTGCCTCGCTCGCTCTCTGCCTTGCTCGCTCTCTGCTGCTTTCTCTTTCTGCCCCCCACCAGCGGTGCGATCTGAGGAGAGGAGGATACTGGAGAGGGCTGGTTGTGTTCAGAGCCTCACAGTGGGCGTGGCCCCCATCGTCGTGGTGATCGCCAGTGTCTGCACATTCACTCTACACATGGCCCTGGGTTTTGACCTCACTGCTGCCCAGGTAAACCCCTCCCCTCAGCTGTCACTAACTTTTCAAGAGTCAAGTGACTTCAATATCTACCAGTAGCTTTTGTTGTTTGTTTCAATAGAAAGCTCCCCAGTAGCTTTTAAATATGTGGAATTCCACTAACTGTGAAATTACTTGACCACTTTGTTGCTCCCTTCAGGCCTTTACCGTTGTTGCAGTCTTCAACTCCATGACCTTTGCCCTCAAAGTCACGCCCTTGGCTGTACGAGCATTATCAGAGGGTTCTGTGGCAGTCAACCGATTTCAGGTAAATGAAAGACAGACGAGATTGTTGTACAAAATTGGGAATGATTGTAGCGTTCAGTCAGGATGGACTGTTGTCAGCATAGCACTTCAAAATAGACATGTTCATTCATTAATCTTCTCCATATATCATACAGTATATCATATGTCAACAGAGACTCTTCTTGATGGAGGACCGAGAGGTTGTGTTGGCCAAAACAGACGACCCGATGAACGCCGTGGAGTTCCGGTACGCCACGTTGGCCTGGGAGAAGGCCAAAGCTCCCGCCAAAGCCACCCCCGTCCCCAAGAAGCAGTGCAAGAGAGGTGGAATGCATCGAGTACTGCGCAAGGAGAAACTGAGCTTGTATATCACAGCAGAAGAGGGTAAGGGAAACAACGAGGGTCCCAACGGACAGAGTCTCCTTACCCACATGGAACAGGAGAGCCCCCAGAGCACCATCTCCTCTACCCAGAGCTCCATCATCCGCCCACCGCTGCACAAAACCCTACATCGCATCGATCTGCGCGTCAAGAAGGTAAACTGCTCGAACAAGCACCATCAATCAGACAGGTGTACTCACCCGTGCACAAAACAACCCTGATTTACATTCATACAAGCCTACACAAATGCTTGTACACATTGACAAATATATGCATGCACGCACACATGCAAACCTGCACATACACACACACACTAAAGCAGTGGTGTTCAAGGTCTGGGGGGGAACACAGTGGGGTTGGCTATTAATTTATGAAAACAATTGGAACAAAGAAATCAGAGGACAGATTATTGTATTCAAACATTTTTTGAAAATTGTATTTAGTAAATGTATTTTGTATTTAGTAAATGTATTTTTTGGTTTCTTTCATATTGATAAGAGATGAAAATGTAATGACTTGAAGGTTATTTGTTGATGTAAAATATATACAGTTGAAGTCGGAAGTTTACATACATTTAACTCATTTATCAACCACTCCACAAATTTCTTGTTAACAAACTATAGTTTTGGCAAGTCGGTTAGGACATCTACTTTGTGCATGACACAAGTAATTTTTCCAACAATTGTTTACAGATTATTTCACTGTCTCACAATTCCAGTGGGTCAGAAGTTTTACATACACTAAGTTGACTGTGCCTTTAAATAGCTTGGAAAATTCCAGAAAATGATGTCATGGCTTTAGAAGCTTCTGATAGGCTTATTGACATCATTTGAGTCAATTGGAGGTGTACTTGTGGATGTATTTCAAGGCCTACCTTCAAACTCAGTGCCTCTTTGCTTGACATCATGGGAAAATCAAAAGAAATCAGCCAAGACCTCAGAAAAGAAAGTAGACCTCCACAAGTCTGGTTCATCCTTGAAAGCAATTTCCAAATGCCTGAAGGTACCACATTCATCCGTACAAACAATAGTACGCAAGTATAAACACCATGGGACCACGCAGCCGTCATACCGCTTTGGAAGGAGAAGCGTTCTGTCTTCTAGAGATGAACGTACTTTGGTGCGAAAAGTGCAAATCAGTCCCAGAACAACAGCAAAGGACCTTGTGAAGATGCTGGAGGAAACCGGTACAAAAGTTACTATATCCACAGTAAAACGAGTCCTATGTCGGCATAACCTGAAAGGCCGCTCAGCAAGGAAGAAGCCACTGCTCCAAAACCGCCATAAAAAAGCCAGACTATGCTTTGCAACTGCACATGGGGATAAAGATTGTACTTTTTGGAGAAATGTCCTCTAGTCTGATGAAACAAAAATAAAACTGTTTGCCTATAATGACCATAGTTATGTTTGGAGGACAAAGGGGGAGGCTTGCAAGCCAAAGAACACCATCTCAACCGTGAAACACGGGGGTGGCAGCATCATGTTGTGGGGATGCTTTGCTGCAGGAGCGACTGGTTCACTTCACAAACTAGATGGCTTCATGAGGATAGGAAAAGTATGTGGATATATTGAAGCAAAATCTCAAGACATCAGTCAGGAAGTTATAGCTTGGTCGCAAATGGGTCTTCCAAATGGACAATGACCCCAAGCATACTTCCAAAGTTGTGGCAAAATGGCTTAAGGACAACAAAGTCAAGGTATTGGAGTGGCCCACACAAAGCCCTGGCCTCAATCCTATAGAACATTCGTGGGCAGAACTGAAAAAGCGTGTGTGAGCAAGGAGGCCTACAAGCCTGACTCAGTTACACCAGCTCTGTCAGGCGGAATGGGCCAAAATTCACCCAACTTATTGTGAAAAGCTTGTGGAAGGTGACCCAAAATGTTTGGCCCAAAAACAATTTAAAGGCAACGCTACCAAATACTAATTGAGTGTATGTAAACTTCTGACCCCCTGGGAATATTAATGGAAGAAATGAAAGCTGAAATAAATCATTTTTTCTACTATTATTCTGACATTATTTCACATTCTTAAAATAAAGTGGTGATCCTAACTGACCCAAGACAGGGAATTTTTGCTCTGATTCAATGTCCGGAATTGTGAAAAACTGAGTTTAAATGTATTTGGCTAAGGTGCAACTTCCCACTTCAACTGTATACAGTACAAGTAAAGTTTGGATACCTACTCATTCAAGAGTTTTTCTTTCTTATTTGTACTATTTTCTACATTGTAGAATAACAATGAAGACATCAAAACTATTAAATAACACACATGGAATCGTGTAGTAACCAGAAAATTGATAAACAAAATATATTTCAGCTTCTTCAAAGTCGCCACCCTTTGCCTTGATGACAGCTTTGCACACTCTTTGCATTTTACATTTACATTTAAGTCATTTAGCAGACGCTCTTATCCAAAGCGACTTATCGCTTATCGCTCTTATCCAGAGCGACTTACAAATTGGTGCAACCAATTTCTCAACCAGCTTCACCTGGAATGGTTTTCCAACAGTCTTGAAGGAGTTCTCACATATGCTGAGCACTTGTTGGCGGCTTTTCTTTCACTCTGCGGTCCAACTCATCCCAAACCATCTCAATTGGGTTGAGGTCGGGTAATTGTGGAGGCCAGGTCATCTGATGCAGCACTCCATCCTCTCCTTCTTGGTCAAATAGCCTTTACACAGCCTGGAGGTGTGTTGGGTCATTGTCCTGTTGATAAACAAATGATAGTACCACTAAGCGCGGACCAGATGGAATGGTGTATCACTGCAGAATGCTGTGGTAGTCATGCTGGTTAAGTTTGCCTTGAATTCTAAATTAATCACAGACCGCGTCACCAGCAAAGCACCCCCACTGCATCACACCTCCTCCATGCTTCCCGGTGGGAACCACACATGTGGAGATCATCCATTCACCTCTGCGTTTCACAAAGTCATGGCGGTTGGAACCAAAAATCTCAAATTAGGACTAATCTAACCAAAGGACATATTTCCACCGGTCTCATGTCCATTGCTCGTGTTTCTTGGCCCAAGCAAGTCTCTTCTTCTTGTTGGTGTCCTTTTTAGTGGTGGTTTCTTTGCAGCAATTTGACCATGAAGGCAGCGGAGGTAACTCTGGGTCTTCCTTTTCTGAGGCGGTCCTCGTGAGAGCCAGTTTCATTATAGTGCTTGATGTTTTTACCGAATGCACTTGAAGAATCTTTCAAAGTTGTTGAATTTTTCCGGATTGACTGACCTTCATGTCTTAAAGTAATGATGGTCTGTCGTTTCTCTTTGCTTATTTGAGCTGTTCTTGCCGTAATATGGACTTGGTCTTTTACCAAATAGGGCTATCTTCTGTATACCACTCCTACCATGTCAGCACACTACTGATTTAAGAAGGAACTCAAACGCATTAAGAAAGAACAAAAATGCCACAAATGTACTTTTAACAAAGCACACCTGTTAATTGAAATGCATTCCAGGTGACTACCTCATGAAGCTGGTTCAGAGAATGCCAAGAGCTACTTTAAAGAATCTGAAATATATTTGTATTAGTTTAACACTTTTTTTGGTTACTACATGATTCCATATGTGTTATTTCATAGTTTTGATGTCTTTACTATTATTCTACAATGTAGAAAATAGTAAAAAATAAAGAAAAAACATTGAATGTGTTGGTGTGTCAATCTTTGATTGCTACTGTATATATTTTTTATTCCATCTGAGAATTTAATTTGTTCGCTTTTGCGGCAGCAGCTTCTCTTCCTGGGGTCCACAAAATGTACAGATTTTTAAGGTTGTGTCATTATATTTGGGGTGGGGTTGCTAGAAATTTGTACCCCAAAAAATGGTGTCATCTGAAATTCTGGTGGAAAAAATTGGGTCCCTGCTAAGAAAGTTTGAATACCACTGCAATAAAGCATTGAGTCACCGGCACTGGACAGATAAATGGATTTAGCATGCCGGCACATTCGATTATAGTAGCACAACTCAAAGAGAACGACTGAAAGAGTAGACAATTGGAGGGAGTCAGCAACTTCTTTCCTTTTGAAATGGACTGAGTGTTTCAATTTCAAATCCATACCAATACTCCCTGGTATCCTTCTGATCTGCAGGGGGCGTTGGTAGGAATATGTGGAGCTGTGGGGAGCGGAAAGAGCTCTCTGCTGTCTGCTCTGCTGGGACAGGTGAGGTTCTTTATCATTGGCCTTCAAATACTGGGGGATTCCCCCACAAACCAGACTGGAAAGCATTTGAGGTGCGTTTGATTAAGCTTGATTTTTTTGCACTTTTGGGACTGTTCCGTTGTACCAGGCAATCAAACGCAGTTCAAGTATTTTCCCTCTCATGAAAGCCCAGGTCAGCTTTACCTCTAGTATGTTTTAACATGAGTCTTATCTCTGGTGTTCAACAGATGACCCTGCTGGAGGGCAACGTGGCAGCCAGTGGCGGCTTTGCCTATGTGGCTCAACAGGCCTGGATCCTCAATGACTCACTGAGAGAGAACATCCTGTTCGGAAAAGAATACGACGAAGACAAGTAAAGATTGATTGATTTGTACTTATTATCGAACAGTACACAATGAAAGCAACAACGCAGACCATTTAGAGGTGTCTTAGTGCTGGATTTAGGTAGACGGCTCATTTTCATCTGTAGTCTATGACCAGTCACGTTTGGAAGTCATAGTTTGATAGTTTCACATTCAAAAGGGCCAAAGGCTCATTTCTAACTCATGGTTTACTCATTTCTCTGGACCATGACTGCGTTTCCCTCTCATGTTAAGTCATGTCCTTGGCTGTGTTTCCTTATTAGGTATAATGCTGTGGTCTCTGCCTGCTGCCTGATTCCTGATCTGACAGAGCTGCCCTATGGGGATATGACTGAGGTATGTATCAGACCGCTATTACATCTCTCTGCTGGAGATGCTCTCAATATGAACTCTGGCCATTCTGGACAATACATTTGCCTTACACTATACCAAAGTAGCAGAAAGTGTATTTACCATGTAACAGGCTAGTAAGTAGTACATGCATTTATAGATGTTTTGTGAGAGAACACGATAAAGTGTTATGTAAGTACATGTCTGGTCTGTTGCTGCCTCTGTGTGAAGCCTATCAATCAGAAATGATCCTTGATACATTTTGTCAACATTGTCCCAATGTTTTCACTCCAGATAGGTGAGAGGGGTGCCAACCTGAGTGGCGGGCAGCGCCAGCGGGTGAGCCTGGCACGTGCCCTGTATAGCGAGCGGCCCATCCTGCTCCTGGACGACCCTCTCAGTGCCGTGGACGCCCACGTGGGCTCTCATCTCTTCCACAATGCCATCCGCACGGCGTCCAAGGGCAAGACCACCATCTTTGTCACACACCAGCTGCAGGTAAGAGGAGCTTCTGATTATCTGAATGATCAATTCAAATTGTATTTATGTGAGAAACAGAAGAATTTGCAGCAAATAAGTGACTTGTGTACTATGGCCAAATTCTAGGAAATGGCATTCATTATCTGAAATGGCTTTCTTAACTACTCTTGTATATCTTTGGGACGCCTAATCTGAAAGGAAATGAGACCCTATGTAGACCACCTAGGTCGGTGATTATAGTGCCACTTGAGTTTTCACACAAGTTTCCCATTGACATTAATGCATAAAATCTAAGTTAAGAGTGTGACTCTCAAGAATTTGTCCCCAAATGAGAAGGCTGAGGAAAGGGAGCCATATAGAAATATAGAGGAGCATACTATAGCCCAGGATTCTTCATCAGGAGAATCACAGATTTCACTGGTGTTGACCCTCTCTCAGTACCTGGCAGAGTGTGACCACGTGATTCTGATGAAGGACGGGCAGATTGCCGAGCATGGCACCCACTCCCAGCTTATGGGCAGAGACCGTGACTACGCCGCTCTCTTCAACAGCGTACAGCAGGAGGTAATGCCAACCACGGAGCGCATGTCCAGCTCTAGCCTGATCACAGATCTGTTGCCTTTCATTGTCATGCATTGGCATGAGCTGGCAAGACAGCATAAACTAACCTGGGACCAGGCTAGCCCAGCTCTCCTCTATGTAAAAACACCTTTTTCATCCCTCTTTACACAACACTATCGTATGTCACATCCTGCGTAATTCATGAGGCAGGAGAAGCCAAGTGGGTGGCTGGGAAATGTTAATGCATACAGGGCCTTTCATTATTTAGGTCGGCGTTGATTTATCGGTGTCACACTGCTGAAGACCCTGTCACCAATATCTCTGTTTAAATGACTTACTGGCAGTGTTATGACTTGGCCGATTGTCTTATGCTGTAGGTCTCTTTGGCTTGCTCTCCTAGAACCTGGTGAAAAAGAACCGGGTGAAAACAAACCTGAAGAAAGAGGGAGATGAAAAGGTTGAGACCACCGGGAATTTCGCCAAAGTTGCCACACCGCCGGTGGAGAAAGGGAAAGGAGGTGAGACTTGACTGCGCCAAATAGAATGTGTTAATGTGTTCCCTTTAAAGCAGTTGGCTTGAAATGAGGAAATTACTCACAGGTTTCTTCCTTCCTCTCTCTTCCTTCCTCTTCCTTCATTCCTTTCTTCCTCTTCTTTCCTTCCTTCCCTTTCTAATTCTCTTCTTTCCTTCCTTCTTTCCTTCCCTTTCTTCACTTTCCAGACCAGCTCATGAAAGCGGAGGAGAAGGGCTCTGGTGCCGTGGCCTGGGATGTGTACAAGGCCTACATCAATGCGGCTGGAGGCCCTTATGCCTTCATCATCAACGTCATCCTCTTCCTCTTCACCACTGGCAGCATCGCCTTCAGTAACTGGTGGCTGAGCTACTGGATCCGCCAGCGCAGTGGGGTGAGTTTGGATTTTCTGATGGCCTTACACACGGACATATAACTAGGATCAGATTACCCGACCTACAATACTTAGAATTATTAGAATTTAAAGAAATATCTGATGCTGTGTTAGTGGGATAGGACAACTTCTGCCTACTCTGAGGGATGTCTATACTGTAGCAGGCTGTCTCCCACAAGTAAAACGACTTCTGTGCATCACTGAGTTGTAGTGGGGAAAGTGCGAGCATTAATCTCAGCACGTGTAATTAAAAAAAGTACCGGTGTCTCTGTAAACGTAATTAAAACAAGAGACGAGCCGGCAAAAAGCAGATGTGCTGCAAAGCTGTCATCCGTGTCTGATTGAAGGATGTGTTTGGAATAGCGACATTACCCAAATGGCTGCTTCTTTCATGTCTTCTGTCTCAGCTGGCTTTGTTTAATTTATTTCCTTCATTGGATAGAAATGCCTTGTGTGTATCCCTCCATCTGCCCTCAGAATACATCATTAATCCTGGAGAACGAAACCAATAAAACATTGGCGGGGTTGGCAAGCGACAGCATGAGGCTCAACCCTCACGTTCAATACTACTCAAGAGTTTATGTGTTGTCCATGGGGGCCGCTCTCTTCCTGAAGACAATGAGGGGGCTAGTGTTCGTCAAGGTAAGCATCTTGCTCAAATGCCTTTTAGAGTGGTTCTTGTGGATTGTTCTCTCGTCTTGAAATGTCAGGACCATTCATTGATACACTCTAAGGCCTGTCAAAGGAGAGTGCATCACTGACCAATTCACTCCAGGGTACTACTTTTAACAAGGGCCCATAGGGTACCATTCTGGACGTAACCATAGTCTCCATAAGTCAGGTTTTCATTGATTTATGCTCAGGCCCTTTTCAAAGGAAAGAAGTGCAAAGTTGTTGTGGTACAACCTTGACTCTCTCTATTTGTCTTTAAGACGTTTTCATGAGTTGCACTACTATAATTGAAAGTGCCTGCAGGCTAAATCCATTTCTGTCCAGTGCCGTGACACGCTGCTTTAATGGCTGTGTGTGTGCGTGTGCCGCTGTGTGTCCCTGTCCCTTTGGATATGTCCCCTGTGTTTGTTAAACTTTCCTGACAGCCCATTACAGAGGTTATGTCCTCACGTAATTGTGTGACACAAACTTTTCCCGAAGATGGCTAATCTTCTTTTTTTTAGGCTTAGCTGTAACGTGAATGTGGGAGTGTTGCATATTCTATTAATAGATTGAATGTGTTCTCTCCTGCCAAAAGTCATTTCTGCCAGATGTTTCTCACTGCGTTAACCTAGACATGGGTTCATAACCTTTGTGTCAGCCTGCCAGACATTCATTTATGTCTGAGGATTTGACAGTTTGCATGACCCGAGAAACTTTCCACTTGCTCTTAACAGCACAGTGACTACTAATAGGGACACATCATCAACAACAACAACATATGGCCAACTAGTATTAGCAACATGTCATATGAGCGCTAGCTAGTATGTGTTCATAGCTGTGAATGCTGGCAACAATTCTCTAATGTCTACTCCTACTTGCATTTGTTGCGCCTGGGTGTTGAGCCTTCCTGAGTCCCGACAACCCATCTGTTTACCAGTGTTGTGTCTGGCTCCGTGTTGAAACACCACTGTGTTTGTCTGACAGTGCACTGTTCGGGCTGCCTCGGTACTCCACGACAAGCTGTTCCACCGCCTCCTCCTGAGCCCCATGCGCTTTTTTGACACAACACCTTTGGGCCGCATCCTCACCCGCTTCTCCCGAGACATGGACGAGGGTGAGGTGTCTTGCCTTGACTTCATACTCCGAGCCTTGAGGTGCCCATACCACCCAGACAACAGTGTGATCTGACAGTTTTTTGTTTTCTCTCTCCCTCTGTGTCCTCTCTTTCTTTCGGTCTCCTTTTCTCTCTCTCTCTCTAACCATCCACAGTGGACGTCCGTCTGGCCATGCAGGCTGAGATGCTTCTCCAGAACATGACCCTGGTGCTCTTCTGCCTGGTCATGGTGGGCATCGTATTCCCCTGGTTCCTGATCTCCCTCCTGCCCCTGGGAGCCTTCCTCCTCATTGTCAACCGCGTCTCCAGGTCAGGCTACAACCAATCGATTTATACGTGTATGCTCATGCGTGCTTTGATTTAAAGAAGATAAGTGTAGAGATGGATTAGGGTTCCCTAGGTCTTTGGGTAATTTATTATTCAGCGTGACGCATCTAACCAGTTTCCTCATTAAAAGCAAGCACAAAAGGCACCCCATTCCCCATATAGGGCACTACTTTTTACCAAGGCCCGCACAATGTAGAGAATGAAGTGCTTTTTGGGACGGGTCCCATTTATTGATGTGGTGTACTTTGCCAGCTGGCATCTTGAGATGAAAGTACAAACTGCATAAACATGTTTGTGTAGGTAGTCTCAGAATAAGGAGTGTCATGTTCTTTAATCCCCTGCCCTCTTCTCCTCCCTCCCCCCTCCCGCCGGGGATGATTCATGAGCAGACTTGTTATTCACATGTGCAGCCTATCTATGGACCTAAAAGTAGAACTCCACCCCACCTTTGTCAATAAAACCCTCTCTCTCACACTTCCCTGCTGACTCAGTCGAGTGTTGTGGTAGTGTGGGTCTGTGGCTCATAAATCACACATCATTCAGAAATGATTCTAGTGGAGCCAAGGAATGGCCTGAGCTGTGCCAGAAATGGTTGTCCTGTCCTGGGCAGAATTACACTCTGACTCCCCTGTGTCCTCTCATCATACACTGCTCAAAAAAATAAAGGGAACACTAAAATAACACATCCTAGATCTGAATGAATGAAATATTCTTATTAAATACTTTTTTCTTTGCATAGTTGAATGTGCTGACAAAATCACAAACATTATCAATGGAAATCAAATGTATCAACCCATGGAGGTCTGGATTTGGAGTCACATTCGAAATTAAAGTGGAAGATCACACTACAGGCTGATCCATCTTTGATGGAATGTCCTTAAAACAAGTCAAAATGAGGCTCGGTAGTGTGTGTGGCCTCCACATGCCTGTATGACCTCCCTACAACGCTTGGGCAGGTGGCGGGTGGTCTCCTGAGGGATCTCCTCCCAGACCTGGACTAAAGCATCCGTCAACTCCTGGACAGTCTGTGGTGCAACCTGTTGGTGGATGGAGCGAGACATGAGACATGAAGTCACAGATGTGCTCAATTGGATTCAGGTCTGGGGAACGGGCGGGCCAGTCCATAGCATCAATGCCTTCCTCTTGCAGGAACTGCTGACACACTCCAGCCACATGAGGCCTAGCATTGTCTTTCATTAGGAGGAACCCAGGGCCAACCGCACCAGCATATGGTCTCACAAGGGGTCTGAGGATCTCATCTCGGTACCTAATGGCAGTCAGGCTACCTCTGGCGAGCACATGGAGGCCCCCCAAAGAAATGCCACCCCACATCATGACTGACCCACCGTCAAACCGGTCATGCTGGAGGATGTTGCAGGCAGCAGAACGTTCTCCACGGCGTCTTCAGACTCTGTCACGTCTGTCACATGTGCTCAGTGTGAACCTGCTTTCATCTGTGAAGAGCACAGGGCGCCAGTGGCGAATTTGCCAATCTTGGTGTTCTCTGGCAAATGCCAAACGTCCTGCACGGTGTTGGGCTGTAACCCCCACCTGTGGACGTCGGGCCCTCATGGAGTCATTTTTGCAGGGCTCTAGCAGTGCTCCTCCTGCTCCTCCTTGCACAAAGGCGGAGGTAGCGGTCCTGCTGCTGGGTTGTTGCCCTCCTACGGCCTCCTCCACGTCTCCTGATGTACTGGCCTGTCTCCTGGTAGCGCCTCCATGCTCTGGACACTACGCTGACAGACACAGCAAACCTTCTCACCACAGCTCGCATTGATGTGCCATCCTGGATGAGCTGCACTACCTGAGCCACTTGTGTGGGTTTTAGACTCCGTCTCATGCTACCACTAGAGTGAAAGGACCGCCAGCATTCAAAGGTGACCAAAACGTCAGCCAGGAAGCATAGGAACTGAGAAGTGGTCTGTGGTCACCACCTGCAGAACCACTCCTTTATTTGGGGTGTCTTGCTAAATGCCTATAATTTCCACCTGTTGTCTATTCCATTTGCACAACAGCATGTGAAATGTATTGTCAATCAGTGTTTCTTCCTCAGTGGAGAGTTTGATTTCACAGAAGTGTGATGGAGTGTGATGGAGTTGGAGTTACATTGTGTTGTTTAAGTGTTCCCTTTATTTTTTTGAGCAGTGTATCATAGTCCACTAACCTGTCAGATAACTGCACTGTCATTGGAGTTATAATGTAGTGTTTGTCAACCACCATCCCTAGATATTTCACAATGTTGTTGTTGTCCTGATCTAGTGTCTGGTTTGGTAAGGAATTCACAAGTTGAATCCGGTTCATTAGAACACGCAATGGAAAACATTTTTGCAACGGGAAATTAAAATGTTTAACCCTCCCTAAGGTTTGACTGGGGGGGTCACAGAGTAGAGGTTTGACTGGGGGGGTCACAGAGTAGAGGTTTGACTGGGGGGTGTTAAAGGAATTTTGTTCCAATGTGTTCATTTACCAATGCAATTAATACACTCTGTCTGTTTGTAAGAATTTGTAAGGTTCTTATTTAAATGAAACGGACAGAGATCAGTCAACTTAGCCAATAGCGTTTATTCTCGAAAGCTCTGCTCATAATACCATGTACATTGGTTTATCCTGTAAGACGGCAGCCATCCACTGCATCATTGTGAGTTGAACAATAGAGGTTTGGCTGGGGGTCACAGAGTAGAGGTTAGAGAAATGGTGAGTGAGTGGACTTCTTTAGCATCCCTAAAGTGGTGCTCTGGTACGTTTAAGTAATCAACTTGATGTTCCACTTCCTCTTTGTCTGACTAGGGTTCTGATTCGCGAGCTGAAGCGTCTGGAGAACATCAGCCAATCACCTTTCACCTCGCACATCACCAGTAGTCTCCAGGGGCTGTCCACCATTCACGCGTATGGCAGAGGGGACGACTTCTTACACAGGTGAGAACAGTACACTAATATACCGTATAGCGCTCATAGGAAGACACCTTATCTGTCACAGGACGTTTTTTCAAACACTGATAAGACATTGGTTTTGACAGTTCATGTCCAGTTAGCTTCGCCTACCACACGTCTACATTTTTAAATGACATTTTTTTGTCATTTAGCAGATGCTCTTATCCAGAATGACATACAGGGGCAATTCGGGTTAAGTGCCTTGCTCAAGGGTACATAAACTTTTTTTTTTACCTAGTTGTCTCGGGTATTTGAACCAGAAACCTTTCGGTTACTGGTCCAACGCTCTTAACCGCTGGACTAGGTGCCTCCCAAATTGCACAACTAATAATGAGAGAACCCCCCTAAGTAACGTTTCCTTGACTTTTGATTTGAGTAGCATTTGATTTCTGCTTAGCTAATGTGGGCACTGAGCAGCCTTCCACTACTAAGTCTGTTATTGGTCCGTTGACTTTCACTCACCATTCCTATTGGTTTATCTCTGTGTATCTCAGGTACCAGGCTTTACTGGACACCAACCAGGCTTCCCACTACCTGTTCAGCTGTGCTATGCGCTGGCTGGCTGTACGGCTGGACCTGATCAGCATCATTCTCATCACCACCGTAGCCCTGCTCATCGTTTTCATGCACAACCAGATCCCCCCAGCCTACGCAGGCTTGGCTATATCCTACGCTGTGCAGGTACACACACACAAAAGCACATTCATGCACATGCATGTAAACACGCACACACGCATGTAAACAGACACGCACTGCTAGAGTATGTCCTTGCGATCTGTGAATGATTTTGACTGCCCTTTATGGGAATGTTTTTATGAAGGCTTTTTTGATGTTCTATACAGTACCAGTCAAAGGTTTGGACACACCTACTCATTACAGGGTTTATCTTTATTTCTACTTTTTTCTCCATGTAGAATAATATTGAAGACATCAACACTATGAAATAACACATATGGAATCATGCAGTAACCAAAAAAGTGTGAAACAAATCAAAATATATTTTGTTTGACATTCTTCAAAGTAGCCACACTTTGCCTTGATGACAGCGTTGCACACTTTGTGTGCAACGCTGTCATCCCTGTCATCCCTGACTTAGGTCAGTTAGGATCACCACTTTATTTTAAGAATGTGAAATGTCAGAATAATACTAGAGAGAGTGATTTATTTCAGCTTTAAATTCATCACATTCCCAGTGGGTCAGAAGTTTACATACACTCAATTAGTATTTGGTAGCATTGCCTTTAAATTGTTTCACTTGGGTCAAATGTTTTGGGTCGCCTTCCACAATCTTCCCACAATAAGTTGTGAATTTTGGCCCATTCCTCCTGATAGCGCTGTTGTAACTGAGTCAGGTTTGTAGGCCTCCTTGCTCGCACACGCTTTTTCAGTTCTGCCCACAAATGTTCTATAGGATGGAGGCCAGGGCATTGTGAGGGCCACTCCAATACCTTGACTTTGTTGTCCTTAAGCCATTTTGCCACAACTTTGGAAGTATGCTTGGGGTCATTGTCCATTTGGAAGACCCATTTGCGACCAAGCTTTAACTTCCTGACTGATGTCTTGAGATGAAGCTTCAATATATCCACATAATTTTCCTTCCTCAATATGCCATCGATTTTGTAAAGTGCACCAGTCCCTCCTGCAGCAGAGCACCTCCACAACATGCCGCTGCCACCCCCGTGCTTCACGGTTGGGATGGTGTTCTTTGGCTTGCAAGCCTCCCCTTTTTCCTCCAAACATAACGATGGTCATTACGGCCAAACAGTTTTATTTTTGTTTCATCAGACCAGAGGACATTTCTCCAAAAAGTACGATCTTTGTCCCCATGTGCAGTTGCAAAGCGTAGTCTGGATTTTTTATGGCTGTTTTGGAGCAGTGGCTTCTTCCTTGCTGAGCGGCCTTTCAGGTTATGTTGATATAGGACTCATTTTACTGTGGATATAGATACTTTTGTACCCGTTTCCTCCAGCATATTCACAAGGTCCTTTGATGTTGTTCTGGGACTGATTTGCACTTTTCGCACCAAAGTACGTTAATCTCTGGGAGACAGAACGCGTCTCCATCCTGAGCGGTATGACGGCTGCGTGGTCCCATGGTGTTTATACTTGCGTACTATTGTTTGTACAGATGAACTTGGTACCTTCAGGCGTTTGGAAATTGCTCCCAAGGATGAACCAGACTTGTGGTTGAAAAACGAGATTTAATGACTCCAATCTAAGTGTATGTAACCTTCTGACTTCAACTGTATGTCTGTCTATAGGGGTCGTAAAGGTTTATGGTTTGTGCTGCTCATTCATCCAAATGGTAGCAGTGCACACAGTGACCAACACTAGTGTTGAAGTGAGCCTGGGTTGATTGTAATAGGGTTTGAGGGTGTTAATCATTGACTAATCACTTCTCTCTCTCTGTCTGTCTATGTCTCTCTGTCTGTCTGTCTCTCTCGCACTCTCTCTTCTCCAGCTGACCGGTCTGTTTCAGTTTACCGTGAGATTGCTGTCAGAGACTGAGGCTCGCTTCACGTCAGTCGAGAGGATCAATCATTATATAAAGGTAGGTAGGCCTAATGACACCAGGGATGCTGCCAACAGTCGGGGGAAGGGTTGCTGATTGGCTGAACTATGTGTGGCCGAATCGAAAGTACACACATTGTGTGACACACAAACACAGGCTTATATACTTAACGCAGCAGGACACAGGCACAGATGAAGCAACACACACACACACATACAGGCACAGCATACTCACATGCAGACACACACTCTAAATCCACATTCCTGCGCAGGGTGCACCCACGCACTTACACAGGTCCATATCCCAACAACACAAGCTGTTGGATAAGGTTGACATACTCACACATACACAATCATGACGCACACCCATGCACACACACATAACCCAATCCCAATAACACAAAGCTGTTGGTCATGGTAGGCTCCAGACAGACACAGTGTACATCCCAAATGTAACCCTATTCCCTATGTAGTGCACTACTTTTGATCAGGGGCCCATAGGGTTTGGTTAAAAGTAGCCCACAGTATAGGGAGTCGTGTGCCGTTTGGGACACACATCGTCTCTGAGAGGCCCAGCAGGAAGCAGATGGAACCCAGTGTGTGGCCCGTCACACATCACAGCACATGACAGGACCTGTTTCACACAACACCCATCAAAACATAAACACCCCCATATCAGAGGAACAACTTTTTTTCTCTCAAAGTGCCAACAAGCTTTTAGAGATCTATAAATTACAGTTATAGAGGTCTTTACTTCATGGGATTGGAGATACAGAGATTAGCACTCCATATTGGATCTATTTTTTCTGTCTCAGACCTTAGAAGGTGAGGCGCCGCGGCAGATCACTGGACCCTCCTCTCCTGCCCCCTGCTGGCCAGATAAGGGACTGATCTCCTTCCAGGATGTGGAGATGTGTTACCGGGACGACCTGCCGCTGGTGCTCAAGAAACTTTCCTTTAACATCCTGCCAGAGGAGACCATCGGCATTGTGGGTCGCACTGGCTCAGGTACTTCCCTCCTTATTTCTATGTATCGTTTTACATCGTTAATGTTTCATTTTATTATCTTTGTTTCCGCTGGTGTTTACCTGGTATTTACTAAGAAATAATGTAACAATGGGTTGAATTGATGGTAATGGTGTTTGTTTTCTAATGATTCTCATTCAAAAACATTCTCATAAAATAAAAGTAAACATTAACCAGTGAACTGTAATCTTCACATGTAGATGTGGTTATCATCTATCCGAACTAATCGTAGTTCACTCACAACCCCCCATTTCTATCTATCTAGGGAAGTCCTCACTGGGCGTAGCTCTCTTCAGACTGGTGGAGCTGACTGGGGGCTCCATCACCATCGACGACGTCAACATTGCACAGATCGGATTGGAAGACCTGAGAAGCAAGCTGTCAGTCATTCCCCAGGAGCCCGTTCTCTTCATTGGCACTATCAGGTATGTATTAATGATTTACCTAAGATTCCCCTAGGTACATATGTAAGATCAGCTTCCCCTCCTTTAAGGGATCCTTTGGATATTTGGGTAATTTCCTACTTACCCAGAGTCAGACAAACTCATGGATACCATTTTATGTCTCTGCGTGCATTTTGAAGGAAGTTGAAGGTAGCATATCGTTAGCTTAGCACAATTTCTGGAGGTCTACTAGCCAGCTCCTCTCAAAAGCAGGGAAATAGACCTAACTACTACAAAGCTATGTGGTTGGTCATTTATAGTCTAACAAAGGTATACATAGGATCTCATTTCATAAAATATAGATTACTATCAAATTCATAATTTACTGACTGGGGGGGCTTGATATCTATGGCAAAGAAAACAACGCACACAGAGACTGTAACAAACCCTGAGGAATTTTCTGCGCTTATCAATCCTGGAGTTATGGAGACATTCTTCCATATCCCAAAATGAAACTGTAAGAAACAGCCCCTACCTGCTGGACCGAATCGACAGCTGTCTATCGAGTAAGTGAAATTATTCTTGCTTGTCCCACCACACAGTAACAAATATAAAGAAGACAATCTATCGGTAACTTTTGTTTCATAATTGCACTCTGATCAAATCAAATAGTTTATTATTAGATGATTTGTATCTAACGACTCATGAATAATAACTTATTTGTTCTTAGTCAATACAGGCTGGTTGCATATCGACTGGTGTTTGTAATTTGTAATCTTATTTGTAATATGAAATATAGCAGTCAGATCTATGTGTCAGTAACATTTGAATACTTAAGGTAAATTGGTAGAAGCAACAAAACAGCGTATACCTATGTAATGACATGACAATCGATGAAGAGGCAATGACCATTATGTATTTTAAAACACAGTATAGACATTCAAACAATGCACATCAATTAAAGGTCAAATATACAATAAAATAGACAGTACAAAGTAAGTATGGGGGTGCTGGTATGTCCAGTGGTAGTCTACAGTGAATGGTATGGGGGTGCTGGTATGTCCAGTGATAGTCTACAGTGAATGGTATGGGGGTGCTGTTATGTCCAGTGGTAGTCTACAGTGAATGGTATGGGGGTGCTGTTATGTCCAGTGGTAGTCTACAGTGAATAGTATGGGGGTGCTGTTATGTCCAGTGGTAGTCTACAGTGAATGGTATGGGGGTGCTGTTATGTCCAGTGGTAGTCTACAGTGAATGGTATGGGGGTGCTGTTATGTCCAGTGGTAGTCTACAGTGAATGGTATGGGGGTGCTGTTATGTCCAGTGGTAGTCTACAGTGAATGGTATGGGGGTGCTGGTATGTCCAGTGGTAGTCTACAGTGAATGGTATGGGGGTGCTGGGATGTCCAGTGGTAGTCTACAGTGAATGGTATGGGGGTGCTGGGATGTCCAGTGGTAGTCTACAGTGAATGGTATGGGGGTGCTGGGATGTCCAGTGGTAGTCTACAGTGAATGGTATGGGGGTGCTGTTATGTCCAGTGGTAGTCTACAGTGAATGGTATGGGGGTGCTGGGATGTCCAGTGGTAGTCTACAGTGAATGGTATGGGGGTGCTGGGATGTCCAGTGGTAGTCTACGGTGAATGGTATGGGGGTGCTGGGATGTCCAGTGGTAGTCTACAGTGAATGGTATGGGGGTGCTGTTATGTCCAGTGGTAGTCTACAGTGAATGGTATGGGGGTGCTGGGATGTCCAGTGGTAGTCTACAGTGAATGGTATGGGGGTGCTGGGATGTCCAGTGGTAGTCTAGAGTGAATGGAATGGGGGTGCTGGTATGTCCAGTGGTAGTCTACAGTGAATGGTATGGGGGTGCTGGTATGTCCAGTGGTAGTCTACAGTGAATGGTATGGGGGTGCTGGTATGTCCAGTGGTAGTCTACAGTGAATGGTATGGGGGTGCTGGTATGTCCAGTGGTAGTCTACAGTGAATGGTATGGGGGTGCTGTTATGTCCAGTGGTAGTCTACAGTGAATGGAATGGGGGTGCTGGTATGTCCAGTGGTAGTCTACAGTGAATGGTATGGGGGTGCTGGTATGTCCAGTGGTAGTCTACAGTGAATGGTATGGGGGTGCTGGTATGTCCAGTGGTAGACTACAGTGAATGGTATGGGGGTGCTGGTATGTCCAGTGGTAGTCTACAGTGAATGGTATGGGGGTGCTGGTATGTCCAGTGGTAGTCTACAGTGAATGGTATGGGGGTGCTGGTATGTCCAGTGGTAGTCTACAGTGAATGGTATGGGGGTGCTGTTATGTCCAGTGGTAGTCTACAGTGAATCATTTTATTATGCTACAGATGCAGTGTGATAATGACCAGAGTGTTTGTATTTTGTAGTAGTTTGTATTAATGTAGGTAGTTGTTCAAGGACGACCATTTCCATAGATACCAGATGAGTTGGGGGTGTCAGAATAGCCCCCAAGTGTCCTTGAATCTTGATGTGTGTCCCGCAATGATCTTGACGTGAGTGACTGTCTTTGTCTATCAGTATATCACTGTTTTGTTACTTGTCACTTGTCATGTTTTATGTTTTTGTGTGGACCCCAAGAAGAATAGCTGCTGCTTTAGCAAAAGCTAATGTGGATCATCATAAACCAATAATGACATCCTCCTTGCTGGGTTTTGGGATGGGGCTATGTTGGTTTTGGGATGGGGCTATGTTGGTTTTGGGATGGGTCTATGTTGGTTTTGGGATGGGTCTATGTTGGTTTTGGGATGGGGCTATGTTGGTTTTGGGATGGGGCTATGTTGGTTTTGGGATGGGGCTATGTTGGTTTTGGGATGGGTCTATGTTGGTTTTGGGATGGGGCTATGTATGTTGGTTTTGGGATGGGGCTATGTATGTTGGTTTTGGGATGGGGCTATGTATGTTGGTTTTGGGATGGGGCTATGTATGTTGGATTTGGGATGGGGCAATGCATGTTGGATTTGGGATCGGGCTATGCATGTTGGATTTGGGATCGGGCTATGTATGTTGGATTTGGGATGGGGCTATGCATGTTGGATTTGGGATGGGGCTATGTATGTTGGATTTGGGATGGGGCAATGCATGTTGGATTTGGGATCGGGCTATGCATGTTGGATTTGGGATCGGGCTATGTATGTTGGATTTGGGATCGGGCTATGCATGTTGGATTTGGGATCGGGCTATGCATGTTGGATTTGGGATGGGGCTATGCATGTTGGATTTGGGATGGTGCTATGTATGTTGGATTTGGGATGGTGCTATGTATGTTGGATTTGGGATGGGGCTATGTATGTTGGATTTGGGATGGGGCTATGTATGTTGGATTTGGGATGGGGCTATGTATGTTGGATTTGGGATGGGGCTATGTATGTTGGATTTGGGATGGGGCTATGTATGTTGGATTTGGGATGGGGCTATGTATGTTGGATTTGGGATGGGGCTATGTATGTTGGATTTGGGATGGGGCTATGTATGTTGGATTTGGGATGGGGCTATGTATGTTGGATTTGGGATGGGGCTATGTATGTTGGATTTGGGATGGGGCTATGTATGTTGGATTTGGGATGGGGCTATGTATGTTGGATTTGGGATGGGGCTATGTATGTTGGATTTGGGATGGGGCTATGTATGTTGGATTTGGGATGGGGCTATGCATGTTGGATTTGGGATGGGGCTATGCATGTTGGATTTGGGATCGGGCTATGCATGTTGGATTTGGGATCGGGCTATGCATGTTGGATTTGGGATCGGGCTATGCATGTTGGATTTGGGATCGGGCTATGCATGTTGGATTTGGGATCGGGCTATGCATGTTGGATTTGGGATCGGGCTATGCATGTTGGATTTGGGATCGGGCTATGCATGTTGGATTTGGGATCGGGCTATGCATGTTGGATTTGGGATGGGGCTATGCATGTTGGATTTGGGATGGGGCTATGTATGTTGGATTTGGGATGGGGCTATGTATGTTGGATTTGGGATGGGGCTATGTATGTTGGATTTGGGATGGGGCTATGTATGTTGGATTTGGGATGGGGCTATGTATGTTGGATTTGGGATGGGGCTATGCATGTTGGATTTGGGATGGGGCTATGCATGTTGGATTTGGGATGGGGCTATGCATGTTGGATTTGGGATGGGGCTATGCATGTTGGATTTGGGATGGGGCTATGCATGTTGGATTTGGGATGGGGCTATGCATGTTGGATTTGGGATGGGGCTATGCATGTTGGATTTGGGATGGGGCTATGCATGTTGGATTTGGGATGGGGCTATGTATGTTGGATTTGGGATGGGGCTATGTATGTTGGATTTGGGATGGGGCTATGTATGTTGGATTTGGGATGGGGCTATGTATGTTGGATTTGGGATGGGGCTATGTATGTTGGATTTGGGATGGGGCTATGTATGTTGGATTTGGGATGGGGCTATGTATGTTGGATTTGGACTCCCAGTATTTGTCCATGCGTCTCTTCAGGACGCGCTCCATCAGGTCATTCCAGAATCTTTGTGTGGTAGGCTGACATATTGGCCGGGCAATCCACTATTTTGATTGTTTTGGGTGGACAAGTTGAATCTTGGAGTGTCTGAAATGAGGAAAGAGGAGCTGATAAACCAGTGAATACAATGTAAACACAAGGATGTTTCCATACATACAGAAAGAACATGTGTGACACTTCTGGATGCAGTTGATCAGATTAGTGTAGTGGATATAGTCAGCTTCCCACACTTTAGAAAGGGTGCCTCTGAGCACACATGAAAGGGAGCGCCATTCAAAGAAACCCTCCACTTTACCCAAGTCAGCAAAACTATCCTGGAGGGGCAGTTAGGCTACCTGTCCATTTGTTAGAATAGATGTGTCTGGACCATCCTAATATGACACAACAAGTGCTGAAGTGTAAACATTGATTGCATATTTTGAGTACTTGCCAGCAAAAATTGAGGCTTGTCCTCTATTCTGGTTCTGAATGTGATGTTACTCCAGCAAACATGGAGTCCGTTCCTTGTGGACTGTACACAGCAGGCATGTCTGCTATCTAAACCAGAGTGAGCAATAAAGGGAACAGGAAATGGGGAAAATCATTTGAAATATACAAAGGATATACAAATATACACCTGAAGAAGGTCATAATAGATGTTCTGATTTAGTGGCATGATGTCATGCATTATATAGCTAACACTATAAAGTCAATTCAATCTATTTGTTTCTCAAGCATGTGGAAAATGTATAATTAG
This sequence comes from Oncorhynchus keta, assembly GCF_023373465.1. NCBI lineage: Eukaryota > Metazoa > Chordata > Actinopteri > Salmoniformes > Salmonidae > Oncorhynchus > Oncorhynchus keta. The sequence goes on along the minus strand of NC_068424.1, from coordinate 64,158,880 downwards.
TTGGAAAGTACTTGAATCAAGTTGAATAAAGACTAAAATATTGGCACCACTCAATGTTGAATAATGAAAAAAGAAGAGCACATAATTTTGTTGTACTCTGGTTTTCTTTGGCTTTGAGCGGAGGGCATCACAGATGTAATGGACAGCCCATCCACAAGAAAAGTGACAGGCCTATCACATTTTATCATGAGAGCAGCTAGCTACTATTCAATCAATCAGATAATGTAAGATCGCATCACACTTACCCCCATTCCACTTTGTCCTGATGTGCATAGAATGGCCTCTGATTGGACCGCTGTATCCTTCAGGAAATGTCTCATCTTATGGCTTGTCAGTTCCATCCTCTCATAATAGTCCCCTAGTTATAAAAAAATCTGAGCAAACCATTAACTTTCAGAGATCCTTGGTCGGAGTGTTGTTATCTAGCTTGCTAACGTTATATTCATGGCAACTCAATCAAACAAGGTTTATCAAAATAGACCCTTAAAAACAAATACAATAACATGTTTCAGTTCAATACAATACGCTAAAAAAACAAGATATAGATTTATCAATCATGTCTGATGCTGAAAAGGCTTTCAACCGTCTTGAATGACCTTTTTCTATTCAAAACTTTCGAAGCCTTCAACTTTCCAAAAGTATACAGTGAGTTCAAAGTATTGGGACGGTGACCATGTTTTTGTTGTTTTGGCTCTGTACTCCAACACTTTATATTTGAAATTATACACTGTCAGCTTTAATTTGAGTGTATTTTCATTCATGTTGGGTGGACCGTTTTTAGAAATTACAGCACTTTTTTGTCCCCCCCATTTTAGGGGACCAAAAGTATTGGGACAAATTCACTTATCTCTATTAAAGTAGTCAATAGTTTAGTGTTTGGTCCCATATTCCTTTAAATTTGTTGGTTCCATTTGCTGTTTTGTTTTGGTTGTGTTTCAGATTATTTTGTGCCCAATAGAAATTAATGGTAAATAACCTATTGTGTCATATTGGAGTCACTTTTATTGTAATTAAGAATATAATATGTTTCTGAACACTTCTACATTAATGTGGATGCTACCATGATTACGGATAATCCAGAATGAATCGTGAATAATGATGACTGAGAAAGTTCGACACACAAATATCATACCCCCAAGACATGCTAACCTCTCACCATTACAATAACATGGGAGGTTAGCATTTTTTTATGCCTTTAACATTGTTGACACTGCTGGAAGTTGAGTGACAAACTTTACAGTCACGGCTGCGAGGTAAAAATATTTGCACTGGACAAGCATTGGCAGTCTGATGTACTCTGTTTCTTTTGTGAGGTTTCTCTTCTCACGCTTCAGTTACTTGATATCTATCTAGCAACCTCGTTCAAACTGCCGCTGTCTCAGCTGGCCTGCTGTGTTTACACTTGCACACAGCCAATGCTTGTGCCCACCGTCGATAAATGAAATGCGTAGTCCAGAGAAAATAGTTCCAGAAATAACGAATAAAAACATTAGAATTTCATATATACTTGTAATGAATACTTAGAGCACAAAGTGCTAACCACCCAGCCTTTGAATAGTTAGGTTGATTTCCATGCTTTTGAGAGGAGCTGAGTAGTAGATGCTTATAGACTTCCAGCAATTGCACTAAGCTAACAATATGCTACTGTCAACTTCCTTCAAACTACACACAGAGACTTACAAATGGTATCCATGACATGAGTTTGTCTGACTCTGGAATTTCGGGAAATGTCCTACTTACCCAAAGTATCCCTTTAACCATTAGTGGGGTATTTGTCAAACTGACCCCACGGGCAACTTCACCGGACTCTTGTTGTACTGTTATCTAGGCTTGTTTAAAATTATGGAGATTGATTCTTTATTCTTATTTTTCCTTCTCAAATAGGTCCAATCTGGACCCATGGAATCAATACTCAGATCCCCAGATCTGGGATGCACTTGAGCGGTCCCATATAAAGGAGATTGTAAGTAGGGATAGATGGTAAATGTTAGCAATGCATTGCTTACTCTATTTATGTTATGTCAGTTTAATCCCAAATATATTGATAATGTCTGTCTGTATACAAACGTCAAGTAGTCCTTATGTGTTGACATCATACTATGTATTCATTGCCTTGTACACCTTCTGATGGTGTTACTAGCGCTGACAGTAATTGATAACAAATCCTAGACCTGTGTAAGATTAAAGTTCCACACTAGAGATTTTTTAACAGTTGAAAACGATATATGGCTTGTGTTTTGACTCCATTTCGTCTCTCATCATGTTCAGATCAGCCAACTGCCCCACTCCCTCCAGTCCGAGGTGACAGAGAACGGAGAGAATTTCTCAGTGGGAGAGAGACAACTACTGTGTGTGGCAAGAGCACTGCTGAGACACAGCAAGGTTAACACACACAAACACAGACACATCACACATGCACGTGCGCACACACACACACACACACACACACTCTAGCGTTGCATCACGTCTCTTTCTCTCCCTCCCTAGCACACACAGGACAAGGGCAGTTAGATTGATTTTCTCTTTTCTGTTACCACAGAGGAAGTTTTTGTGCCTCACGTCCTAATATTGAGGTAGTCACATTAAGGTGGGCAGAAGGCAGCAGCTTCTCCAAGGCGTAACATTGCCACCACATGGCTTGTGTTGTAATGTCACTCTGATTCTATACAATGCAGTTGGAAATTCAATCAACTGAAGATGACAACAAAAGACTTAAGATTGTAATATACACATCCATATTCAATGTTGTTTCTATATTGTTACTTCCTTATTCTACCAAACCTCTGCAAAGTTTGCTTAAATGTGACATGTGTTTGGTTGCCAGATCTTGCTATTGGATGAGGCTACTGCAGCCATCGACACAGAGACAGACCGGCTGATTCAGGAGACCATCCGCGAGTCATTCAGCAGCTGCACCACATTGATCATCGCCCATCGCCTCAACACTGTGATGAGCTGTAACAGGGTCATGGTGTTGGACCAGGGACAGGTGGGTCTTCTGCACCATAGACATATAGAAAGCGTCTTAATGGCACCCTATTCCCTATGTAGTGCACTGCTTTTGACCAGGGCCTTTTGGGAATATGGTGCCATTTGAGACTCTACCATATCATTTTATTTCTTCTATGTTCTGCTGCTCTTAGCTCTGTGTTTATTTGAGAGGGACTTGTAACCATTTGTATCTATTGAATCATACCAGTGGCTAATGAAACACATTTGACGTCTTCTAATTCTGGGTTTGTAGTATAGTGTAAAAATATACACAGTTCCTTCAGAAAGTATTCACACCTCTTGACTTTTTCCACATTTTGTTGTGTTACAGCCTGAATTTAAAATGGATTAGATTTAGATGTTTTTTCCCACAGGCCTACACACAATACTCCATAATGTCAAAGTGGAATTAATTAAAAATGAAAAGCTGAAATGTCTTAAGTCAATAAGTATTCAACCCCTTTGTTATGGCCAACCTAAATAAGTTCAGGAGTAGAAATGTGCTTAACAAGTTGCATAATAAGTTGCAAGGGCTCACGCTGTGTGCAATAATAGTGGTTTACTAGATTTTTTTTATTTATTACCTTGTATCTGTACCCCACACATACAACTATCTGTAAGGTCCCTCAGTTGAGAAGTGAATTTCAAAGACAGATTCAGCCACAAAGACCAGGAAGTTTTTTCAATGCCTCACAAAGAAGGGCATCTATTGGTAGATGGGTAAACATGTAAAAAGCAGACATTGAATATCCCTTTGAGCACTTTGGATGGTGTATCAATACATCCAGTCACTCCTTCTTAACTCAGTTGCGGGAGAAGAAGGAAACCGCTCAGGGATTTCACCATGAAGCAAATAGTCACTTTAAAACAGTTAGATGGCTGTGATATGAGAGAACTGGATGGATCAACAACATTGTAGTTACTCCACAATATTAACATAATTGACAGAGTGAAAAGAAGGAAGCCTTTACAGAATAATAATATTCTAAATCATGCATCCTGTTTGCAACAAGGCACTAAAGTAATACTGCAGAACCATGTGACAAAGAAATTAACTTTTTGTCCTTAATACAAAGTGTTATGTTTGGGGCAAATCAAATACAACACATTACTGATATTTTCAATTATAATGGTGGCTGGATCATGTTCTGGGTATTCTTGTAATCGCTAAGGACTGGGGAGTTTCAGGATAAAAAGAAATGGAATGGAGCTAAGCGTAGGCAAAATCCTAGAGGAAAACCTGGTTCGGTGTTTCACCAGACTAGAGGTCGACCGATTATGATTTTTCAACGCCGATACCGATTATCGGAGGACCATAAACGCCAATGCCGATTAATCGGCCGATTTAAAAAAATAATAATAATAATAAAAAAAATAAAAAGTTTTTATTTATTTATTTATAATAGTGACAATTACAACAATACTGAATGAACACTTATTTTAACTTAATATAATACATCAATAAAATCAATTTAGCCTCAAATAAATAATGAAACATGTTCAATTTGGTTTAAATAATGCAAAAACAAAGTGTTGGAGAAGAAAGTAAAAGTGCAATATGTTCCATGTAAAAAATCTGCCATGTAAGAAAGCTAACGTTTCAGTTCCTTGCTCAGAACATGAGAACATATGAAAGCTGGTGGTTCCTTTTAAAATGAGTCTTCAATATTCCCAGGTAAGAAGTTTTAGGTTGTCGTTATTATAGGAATTATAGGACTATTTCTCTCCATACCATTTGTATTTCATTAACCTTTGACTATTGGATGTTCTTATATGCACGTTAGTATTGCCAGTGTAACAGTATAGCTTCCGTCCCTCTCCTCGCTCCTCCCTGGGCTCGAACCAGGAACACATCAACAATTAGTGCACGCTAACTAGCTAGCCATTTCACTTCGGTTACACAAGCCTCATCTCGGGAGTTGATAGGCTTGAAGTCATAAACAGTGCAATGCTTGACGCACAACGAAGAGCTGCTGGCAAAACGCAATAAAGTGCTGTTTGAATGAATGTTTACACGCCTGCTTCTGCCTACCACCGCTCAGTCAGATACTTGTATGCTCAGTCAGATTATATGCAACGCAGGACACGCTAGATAATATCTAGTAATATCATCAAACATGTGTAGTTAACTAGTGATTATGATTGTTTTTTATAAGAAGTTTAATGCTAGCTAGCAACTTACCTTGGCTTGCTGCATTTGCGTAACTCCTTGTGGAGTGCAACGAGAGAGAGGCAGGTCGTTATTGCGTTGGACAAGTTAAGGTTGCAATATTGGATCCCCCGAGCTGACAAGGTGAAAATCTGTCGTTCTGTCCCTGAACGAGGCAGTTAACCCACTGTTCCTAGGCCGTCATTGAAAATAAGAATGTGTTCTTAACTGACTTGCCTAGTTAAATAAAGATTAAATAAAGGTATAAAAAAAAAAATGCAAATCAGCGCCCAAAAATACCGAATTCCGATTGTTATGACAACTTGAAATCGGCCCGAATTAATCGTCCATTACGATTAATCGGTCGACCTCTACACCAGACAGATGAATTCACCTTTCAGCAGTACAATAATCTAAAACACAGGGCTACACTGGAGTTGTTTACCAAGAGGACAGTGAATGTTCGTGAGTCACCAAGTTCCAATTTTGACTTAAATCATGGCAAGACCTGAAAATGGTTGCCTAGGAATGATCAACAACTAATATGACAGAGATTGAAGAGTTTTGAAAATAATAATGGGCTAATGTTGCACAATCCAGGTGTGGAATGCTCTTACAGCTGAAATTGCTGCCAAGGGTGCTTGTACAAAGTATTGACTCATGGGTGTGTGAATACTTATGTCAATTAGATATTTCTGTATTTCATTTTCAATAAATTAGAAAACATTTCTAAAAACATGTTTTGACTTTGTCATTATGGGGTATTGTGTGTAGCTGAGTGAGAAAATAATACATTTGAATTCTGTCTGTTAATCAGCAAAACGTGGAATAAGACCAGGAGTATGACTAGTTCCTGAAGGCATGTATTTAACCCCTTTACACTTGTGGGAATTGGCCTATATGGATAGGATTAAATTGAAATGTTTCTTACGGAAGAAATATGGAAACATATGCATGACCATGGTAACAATTAAACAGGAATAGTTAGGAGATTGTGGGGAAATTATTGGACTAAAGGTGAGGACACAACAGTTCACCTGACACAATAATGAACCCAAACATTACACTGTTGCTTTTATGTGCATTTTACATTTACTGTACTTTTCATCTCATTTGACAATAACAAAATCTCAAAATACTCTGGATACATTCAGTAACATGATGAGAATATTCCTGGAAAATGTGGGACAGGTGCAACATAAGAGAAAAAAATGACATGGATTTGAGTGAGAGGTCTAACTGGTGTTTCACTTCTCCAAAGTGTGCCCAGTTCCTAAGTAATTTCAATGCAGAAGAGTATTCAACTATAAGGTTATTTTTTGAGCTCTCCTAGCTGTGCTGTTGAGGAACTAGAGCAAGTACACTTGTAGTTGTTTTGTTTGGAACACAGCCCTGAAAACTCCTGCCTTTACACAATTACTGTTGTTTACGCAATCCAAAAGCGTCCATTTTAACCGCAATCTGGGACAGGTGGGCATAATTTGAAAGCTTGTTCTATTGCCAACATGGCTAGCTAAATTATAAAATACAATATTACACTGCTAGGCTTTCACAAGGCAATTCAGAGAAGCAGAACATAATTTTGGTGGGATTAGAATGGAGTCTTAAGCGCATTGATGCGTGGTCCATGGCAAATGTTCATCACAATACAACAAACAGGCTCATTCTGTTCAAGACAACCCAGGGTATGTCATCTTGTAACTGTATATCAAACATAGTGATCATAAACACTGACTGTATATTACATGAGTTTTATGATATGGAAATGTGAAGTGCACATTTGGGCTCACGGGCGTTTGACATCAAAGTTATATATTTCATTGTAATCCTCAACGTCTCATATTTCAAAATGCATTGAGTCCTCTTAATTTACAGCTTTTCCCTCAGACAAAAAAAAATAGAAAATTGCCAAGTTCAGAACGGCTGTCAGTCAAATCCCATACAGCGCTGTGAAGAACAGAGCCTGAGCTCTGACGTCATGTATAGTATGTTACTGTACAGCCACTGTGTTCCAATTTAGGCACTTATCAGTGTCCAAATCTGCCATTTCCAACCTGTATATTGGTACGAGTGTAAAGGGTTAACAGCATATACTAAACAAAATATTTGATATACTACTGTGTACCTAAGGAAACATTTCTCTAGTGGGTCGAAATACTTGTTGGTCAGAACTTGTTTATTTTCTTCATTCCAGATTTTGGAGTTCGACACCCCTGCTGCCCTGCTGGCAGATGACAACTCCAGATTCCGTGCCATGATCGAGGCATCTAACGGCAAGCTCAGTGACACAGAGCAGTGAACCGAGGCGAATGGGTACAAATTAGCGCTTATAAAACGAGGCAATACAGCAGAGGACATGACTTGCACAAACTTTGAAGATTACCATCCTTCCATGGAGCGAGTCAGATGTTATTTTAGAAGGCATTAACAGAGGTTCTTACCAACGCTGCTAAATCTAGTGATGTCTGTTGATTTCAAAAACCAATGATGACAATGTTCCAAAAGACGCATCAAAGATGTGGATCTATTGAGAGTTGGGAGTATCGTACCTGCTGACCTTTACTGCTGTGTGGAAAAGAGATCATTTCTCAGAGGCAAAAGGAGAATGCAAATCAAGAGCAATGACTCTACAATGGCACTTTATATTCCATGATGAAACACTGAAGCGTCTGATAACACTGAATGTTGCTTCCTTTCACCCTCTCTCTACAGGGCTATCAGTGAGACTTGGAAGAGACCATGAAATGATCTATATATTTCACTGATATAATTCGAAAGGAACCGATCACTTGTATAAGCCTCAATGCTAGTTGGTGGAATGGATTTTATATTATGATATTTGCAATCAATACAGCCAGCACATTCATCAGTCAAATCACTGGGCAACTGAGACTTCCAAAGAATCACATTGATATACCAAAGTAGCCATTCCACATGAGCAAGGTCAGGAATATATTGACTGGTAATGTCAAGTTATAATAAGGCAGATTGTTATATGGTAATCATTTCAGTGAATCCTAACAGATGCGGTGTATATGTGCCTCTACAGTTATGTCATTCGTTGTGTAGTAATGTTGTAGCCTATGCTTTTTGGAATTGCATTTGTGTTGCATTATTTTCTGTTCTGGGTGAATCATATGCTGGTATGTGGGAACTGTATCTGCATAGTCTCTTGTATTGTTGCAGGGTTATATGGCAGGAATGTTGTTTTTATCAACTTGTGATCATTCTGTTGTGTAGTAATAAAGCACAGTTATATTTATGAGTTTGAAGGACAGCAAAACAGAGTTATGGAACAAATAATGAAAGGTATTGAGTATTTTGAGTATTTTTTTTTGTTCTAAACAACCATAGACAATGTCTGCAAATCAGTGTTTTTGGATGACGTTTTGGATTGTAAACATCTAGATGCCTTAAAAAAAAAATAATAATACACTGAGCAGACATTGTGTGCAATAAGCAATAGGTTGTTAGATAAACCGTGAAGATGGCCTTGTAAAAGACTTGAGATTGTAATTTTGCTATATTTTTTTTATTCTTAAATGTTAAGATTTTTTTTGTCTTAGAAATGCTTTACCAATAAAAAATGTTTTCATACTTGAAATATTGTCCTTGCATTCATTGTTATCGCATATGGTGCCTTCCTGGCAGGCATGGTGCTCTGATAATGAATTAGATCAATAGTCCATGGGCCAGAGGGCCACATTTCACATATTGGTCCACTATGGGGTGGCAAGGGTAATGTCTGTGAGCTATATTTTGGTATGATAACCACAATCGGACATTGATAAATTGTGGTAATCACTGCATGAATGTTATGACCCCTATGCGGTTAATAAGGACAACTGGATTCATGAAATGTATTATAAAACAACAATCTTCTCAAAACAACTTGTGTTATTAACATCATAATACAATATGAAAGAAGGCCATTTGAATCGTAGTGGCATCTCTATGGGCCCAACGTGGAGGGTGAAAGGTCATTTATGTATGAATGTTGGGGTATATATCGAGCCAGAATGGACATACGGTATAGGGAAGTGCTCCATTATGACATGGTACGTAGATAATCATCACCAAAAATCGCACAAGGAGACCCATTGAGACATTTTTGCATTCGGAAAGTATTCAGACCCCTTTTTCCACATTTTGTTACATTACAGCCTTATTCTAAAATTGGTAACTTTTTTAAATTAATCAATCTACACACACTACCCCATAATAACAAAGGGAAACCGGTTTAGACATTGATGCAAATGTATTAAAAATAACAAACTGCAATACCTTATTCACATAAGTATTCAGACCCTTTGCTATGAGACTCGAAATTGAGCTCCAGTGCATCCTGTTTCCATTGATTGTCCTTTGTTTTTACAACTTGATTGGAGCACCTGTGGTAAATTCAATTGATTGGACATGATTTGGAAAGGCACACACCTGTCTACATAAGGTCCCACAGTTGACATTGCATGCCAGAGAAAAAACCAAGCAATGAGGTCGAAGGAATTGTCTGTAGAGCTCTGAGACAGGATTGTGTCGAGGCACAGATCTTAAATGGAAGAAGTTTGGGACCACCAAGGCTCTTCCTAGAGCTGGCTGCCCGGCCAAACTGAGCAATCGGGGGAGAAGAGCCTTGGTCAGGGAGGTGACCAAGAACCGATGGTCACTCTGACAGAGCTCCAGAGTTCCTTTGTGGAGATGGGAGAACCTTCCAGAAGGACAATCATCTCTGCAGCACACCACCATTCAGGCCTTTATGGTAGAGTGGCCAGACGGAAGCCACTCCTCAGTAAAAGGCACATGACATCCCGCTTGGAGTTTGCCAAAAGGCACCTAAAGGGCTCTCAGATGACGAGAAACAAGGTTCTCTGGTCTGATGAAACCAAGATTGAACTCTTTTTGGCCTGAATGCCAAGCGTCACATCTGGAGGAAACCTGGCACCATCCCTACAGTGAAGCATGGTGGTGGCAGCATCATGTTGCGGGGATGTTTTTCAGCTCCCGGGCTGGGAGACTAGTCAGGATAGAGGAAAAAATTAACAAAGCAAAGTACAGCGAGATCCTTGATGAAAACCTGCTCCAGAGCGCTCAGGACCTCAGACTGGGGTGAAGGGTCATCTTCCAACAGGACAATGACCCTAAGTACACAGCCAAGACAACGCAGGAGTAGCTTCGAGACAAGTCTCTGAATGTGAAAATAGCTGTGCTGTGCTCCCCATCCAACCTGACAGAGCTTGAGAGGATCTGCAGAGAAGAATGGGAGAAACTCCCCAAATACAGGTGTGCCAAGCTTGTAGCGTCATACCCAAGAAGACTTGTGGGTGTAATTGCTGCCAAAGGTGCTTCAACAAAGTACTGAGTACTTGCTGTTCAGGGTTTTAGGCTGGGTTTCTGTGTAGAACTTTGTGATATCTGCTGATGTAAAAAGGGCTTAATACGTACATTTGAGTAATTATATTAATTTAATTTAAGTAGCAAACAATTCTAAACCTGTTTTGATTTGTCGTTATGGGGTATTGTGTGTAGATTGACGAAACAAATCAACTTAATACATTTTAGAATAAGGTTGTAACATAACAAAATGTGGGAAAAGTCGAGGGGTCTGAATACTTTCTGAATGCACTGAATATACAAAACATTAAGGACACCTGCTCTTTCTGACGACTGACTAGGTTAATGCAGGTGAAAGCTATGATCCCTTATTGATGTCACTTGTTAAATCCACTTCAATTCAGGACACCTACAGCACCCGATGTCACAGGAAGGCCAAAAAGATAACCAAGGGCATCAACCACCCGAGCTACGGCCCGTTCATCCAGAAGGCATGGTCAGTGCAGGTGCATCAAAGCTGAGACCTAGAGACAGCTTCTATTTCAAGGCCATCAGACTGTTAAATAGCCATCACAAGCCGGCATCCAACCAGTACCCTGCCCTGAATTTAGTCACTGTCACTAGCCGGCTACCACCCGGTTACTCAATCCTGCACCTTGGATTATGTACATAAAATTGGATTATGTACATAGACATGGAGTCACTGGTCACTTTAGTAATGGAACACTGGTCAATGTAATAATTTTTAGATGTTTTACTAATTTCAAATCAAATTCTATTGGTCACATACACATGGTTAGCAGATGTTAATGCGAGTGTAGCGAAATGCTTGTGCTTCTAGTTCCGACAGTGCACTAATATCTAACAAGTAATCTAACAGTTCCACAACAACTACCTTATACACACAAATGTAAAGGGATGTAATAGGAAGATGCACATATAAATATATGGATGAGCGATGGCTGAGTGGCATAGGTAAGATGCAATAGATGGTATGAAATTGCATATCTTACATTACTCATATGTATATACTGTATTCTAGTCATTCCACTCTGACATTGCGCGTCCTAATAGTTACAGTATATATTTCTTAATTCCATTCTTTTACTTTTAGATTTGTGTGTATTGTTGTGAATTGTTAGATACTACTGCACTGCTGGCGCTAGGAACACAAGCATTTCGCTACACCCGCAATAACATCTAATTAAACTCAGAAAAAAAGAAACAGACCTTTTACAGGAACCTGTCTTTCAAAGATAATTCATAAAAATCCAAAGAACTTCACAGATCTTCATTGTAAAGTGTTTAAACACTGTTTCCCATTCTTATTCAATGACTCATAAACAATTAATGAAGATGCACCTGTGGAATGTCGTTAAGACACTAACAGCTTATAGACGGTAGGCAATTAAGGTCACAGTTATGAAAACTTAGGACACTAAAGAGGCCTTTCTACTGACTCTGAAAAACACCAAAAGAAAGATGCCCAGGGTCCCTGCTCATCTGCGTGAATGTGCCTTAGGCATGCTGCAAGAAGACATGAGGACTGCAGATGTGGCCAGGGAAATAAATTGCAATGTCCGTACTGTGAGATGCCTAAGACAGCGCTACAGGGTGACAAGACGGACAGCTGATCATCCTAGCAGTGGCAGACCATGTGTAACAACACCTGCACAGGATCGGTATATCCAAACATCACACCTGCGGGACAGGTACAGGATGGCAACAACAACTGCCCGAGTTACACCAGGAACGCACAATCCCTCAGACTGTCCGCAATCCCTCAGACTATCAGCGCTCAGACTGTCCGTAATAGGCTGAGAGAGGCTGGACTGAGGGCTTGTAGGCAGGTCCTCACTAGACATCACCGGCAACAACGTCTCGTATGGGCACAAACCCATTGTCGCTGGACCAGACAGGACTGGCAAAAAGTGCTCTTCACTGACAAGTCACGATTTCGTCTCACCGGGGTGATGGTCGGATTCGCGTTTATCGTCGAAGGAATGAGCGTTACACCGAGGCCTGTACTCTGGTGCGGGATCGAGGTGGAGGGTTCGTCATGGTCTGGGGTGGTGTGTCACAGCATCATCAGACTGAGCTTGTTGTCATTGCAGGCTGTCTCAACTCTGTGCGTTACGTGGAAGGCATCCTCCTCCCTCATGCGGTACCCTTCCTGCAGGCTCATCCTGACATGACCCTCCAGCAAGACAATCCCACCAGCCATACCGCTCGTTCTGTGTCTAATTTCCTGCAAGACAGGAATGTCAGTGTTCTACCATGGCCAGCGAAGAGACCGGATCTCAATCCCATTGAGCATGTCTGGGACCTATTGAATCGGAGGGTGAGGGCTAGGGCCATTCCCCCCCCCAGAAATATCTGGGAACTTGCAGGTGCCTTGGTGGAAGAGTGGGGTAACATCTCACAGGAAGAACTGGCAAGTCTGGTGCAGTCCACGAGGAGGAGATGCACTGCAGTACTTAATGCAGATACTGTTAATTTTGATTTAAACCCCCCCCCCCCCTTTGTTCAGGGACACATTATTCCATTTCTGTTATTCACATGTCTGTGGAACTTGTTCAGTTTATGTCTCAGTTGTTGAATCTTGTTATGTTCATACAAATATTTACACATTACGTTTGCTTAAAATAAACGCAGTTGACATTGAGAGGAAATGTATTTTATTGCTGAGTTTGTGTATGTGACCAATGATTTGACTTGAGATGAAGTGGACTAGACAAGCACCATATTTTCATGATGGCCAACATTTATTCTAATGAGGAACTACGTTGATTTACATTTTGTTATAACTAAATAAGGATTCAGTGTAATAAGTCAAATAATGGCTTAAAATGTGTGTTACAATAAGGACAACACACACACCCCGCACACACAATTTAGACAGGGGCACTTGGACCAGCCCATCTGGCGTTTCCCAGAAATGCTATATGGTCAGTCCTTCCCTTGACTGATGTGTGCACTATTCTCTTAAGACAAGAGTAGACATTAATTTATACTGAACAAAAATGTAAATGCAACAATTTAAATGATTTTACTGAGTTTTACAATTCATATGAGGAAATCAATAAATTGAAATACATTTTAGGCCCTAATCTATTGATTTTACATGACTGGGAATAGATATGTTGGATGCAGATACCTTTTTTAAAAATGGGCCTCATAATGGGCCTCATAATGGGCCTCAGGATCTCGTCATGGTATTTTTGTGCATTCAAATTACCTTAGACAAAATGCAATTGTAGTTTATGCCTGCCCATACCATAACTCCACAGTCACCATGGGGCACTCTGTTCACAAAACTTGAGACATCTGTGGCATTGCGTTGTGTGACAAAACTGCATGTTTTTTAAGAGGCCTTTTATTGTCCCCACTACAAGGTGCACATGCTGTTAAATCAGCTTCTTGATATGCCACACCTGTCAGGTGGATGGATTATCTTTGCAAATGAGAAATGCTCACAAACAGGGATGTAAGCAAATTTGTTCACAAAATTTGAGAAAAATAAGCTTTTTGTGAATATGGAAAAATGTTGGGATATTTTATTTCAGCTCATGAAACATAGGAGCATCACTTTACTTTTTGCATTTATATATTTGTTCAGTGTCGATGGGTTTTATAATTGTACCTTTTGTCCAGGTGAGAAAGGGCAGTGAGGAGTGCAGTAGAGATTATGTCGTCTGTGGATCTTTTTGGGGGTGGTATGCGAATTGGAGTGTGTCCATGGTGTCTGAGATGAAAATATGATGAGACAGCTTCTGAACAAATTGTTATCTCCATAAGCTAGGCCAGGTGTTCTCAAACTTTTTGGGGCCAGCCAGGGACCCCTTTTGTTATGCATCTTCATCAGGAACCCCCTCATAATCAGAACACAACTGAAGTGAGATAAACTCCTGATATGCTATTTTTAACTGACATTGGTCCAGGATGAGGAACATTTAAAAAGCCCTGCCTCTTGGCTTCAGAGAGGAAATTGAGCCGTTTTCAATCTAATTTCCTGCAATTCTACACATTTTGTCACAGGCATATATATATATTTTGTTGTTGTCTCTTTAAAGCTATTATCATACAATTATACACATTTTGTTTTAAATCTTACATTACAGTGCATTCATGTTAAAAAATATACATTTTGGGGAATACAAGAAGTATTGAGTTGAAAAATGTATAGTTGGTGGAGTACTGTGGATATCAATATCCTTGTAAACCTCACAAGCCCATGTTGCCCACGGTTAAAAACATAAATTGTAGATGAATTATAATACGTTGTATTGTATTACTCCCTCTAAATGTATTCCACGCATCCCTTGTCCAAAATTCGTTGAATCTGTTTTTGTTAGAGTATTAATAAATACCCCCTACAGTACCGCGGACCCCCACTTCGAGAACCCCTGGGCGAGGCTACATAATATTCAACCATCTTTCTGTTCAACAAATCCATTTATATCTTCAGCCAGACAGAGACAATTTGTACAATGAGAGAGACTGTTTAGCGGACAAACACTTTGTTGCAATATCAGACAGAGTAAATCCCACACTATGCATTAAACATACTGTTTCAGCCAATCAGCATCCAGGATCTAAACTAACCGGTTTATAAATAAACATATAGCATGAGTAAAAATGGGGGAAAATAATAAATAATTGTATTATTTTGTAGCTGGAATATGAAATGACATGCAGTGGGGTATTATGGGATATATTTGAGTTTTCTTGTCTGCATTGGTCTGCGTCGGCGTTCTTCCGGCTTCCAAGACTCGAACGGAAAGGGGAAAGCCTTGGCTGTGATGCCGCTGGATGATGGCTGCTTTCGGGATCTTAAGTTACGAACACCGGCCCCTGAAGCGGCCACGACTTGGACCTCCGGACGTTTATCCCCAAGACCCAAAGCAAAAAGAGGTCAGATAAACTTAAATCGTTTGTCAAACCAACGTTGCAAAGACAAATGGGCACAAAGAGCCTATTTGGAAATGAGCCCTTAGCTACGCTATGGTTGCTAACGTTAGCTAACGTTAATCCCCCCAGACGGCTATCAGGCCCAAACCAGTCTCTCTAGTAATAACAATGAACAGCTACTTGGCTTGTCAGTTTGCCTGATCGCACTGAAAACACCAACTAGCTAGCTGGCTATCTATCTTGATAGCTTTATATGGGGCTAACGTTAAGTCGTACTTTAGTTAACGCTAGCTAGCTAAATGATACGACAAATATAATTTTGGTTCACTTTCAAATTAACAAATATTTCACGAACCGTTGTTTGCATTTCAAATAACGTTAACTAGCAACACAACTAGGATACATTTGGAGAAGCTTGGGTAGATAGCTAGCTAACGTTAGCCTTATTAGCAACTAGCTAATGTAGGTTAGCTAGTTAAATGTCGTCATTGATGGTCATGATGTATTTAGCTACTTTGACATGTCACTTAACGTTTCTGGCATATATGGAATGGGATCCTAAGACTTAGTAAAACAAATAATAATAATTGCCCAACAACCTCAACTCAATTTGATCATGTAGCTAGCTAGTTACCTAGTTGGCAAAGCAGTCCCCCACTGAGATAATCATTTGTTTTGTAAACAAAGGTGGCGAATGTGGTATCCAGTGTCCAGTACATGTGCTCATTGGGTGACTTCATCAACTGCATGGTTTGAATTTCACAATAGAGAACTAATGTAAATAATTTGTGTTCCAGGATGAATTGACTGCGTTGAATGTGAAGCAAGGATTTAATAATCAACCGGCTGTGTCTGGGGATGAACATGGAAGTGCTAAAAATGTCAACTTCAATCCCTCAAAGGTGATCTTCTACTCATCACTGTTTCTTTGTCATCTGTATCAGACACATGTAGTGAATAATGCATGTTGTAGGATCTCTTGTTCATAGCATACGTTCCTATTACCCAAACAGATTAGTTCAAACTTCAGCAGCATCATTGCAGAGAAGTTGCGCTACAACACATTTCCAGACACAGGCAAACGGAAGCCTCAGGTCAACCAGAAGGACAATTTCTGGCTCGTTACTGCCAGGTCACAGAGCTCTATCAACAACTGGTTTACAGACTTGGCTGGGACTAAACCCCTCACCCAGCTGGCCAAGAAGGTAGGACTTTGTACCAAAACACCCTTGGGGGCACGTTCAGCAGAGCATCACATTGTGATAGAAATATGTTACTGTATGTAAAACAAACAAGACTTTGACATGTAGACTACGGAATCATACTGGCTCTATTCATGCCATTTATATATATATAGTTCCAAAATGTTTGCCTGCTGAACGTGGCCCTATTCTTCCTGTGACCAACTCAAATTTAACCGCAATATGTCTGCCTTGGGAGACTTATACACTATCTTTCTAATATTATTCAAAGTAACTATCTTTCTAATATTATTCAAAGTAACTATGTTGCGATTTATAAGACTGACTTGTAAATTATAAAAAATGTATGTTATTTTTCTGCTGCATCTTCCTTTACTGGGTTTGGGTTTGTGTACCAGGTGCCGATCTTTAGTAAAAAGGAGGAGGTTTTTGGCTACTTGGCCAAGTACACAGTACCTGTGATGCGTTCGGCATGGATGATCAAGATGACCTGTGCGTATCACGCCGCCATCACAGAAACAAAAGTCAAGAAGCGGCACGTGATTGACCCCTGCATAGGTAATCAAGCACTCCTTAAAAAATATATAGCCTAACCATTCTCCCTTGAACAACATCGTTTTTTTTTATGATTGAGCATGTTCCAGCTAGCCCCCTGTGGCCAAAGCTCCTCAATAATGGAACATTCCAATATCCTGAGTGTGTTCACTGCCATTTAGAAAAGATAGGCTGCTACATCTCTAGAATTTTGCTCAGTCATGCTGCATTAACAGGAGCATATGCCACTGGGATGAATTGAACTCTAACTGTATGTTATTTCTGTCTGCACTGCAGAATGGACTCAGATCATCACTAAGTACCTGTGGGAGCAGTTGCAGAAGGTGGCCGAGTTCTACCGCCAGTCTCCCAGCCAGGGCTGTGGCTCCCCCCTCCCGGCCAATCCGGCCGAGGTGGACACGGCCATGAAGCAGTGGGAGTACAACGAGAAGCTGGCCATGTTCATGTTCCAGGTTGGTTGGTCCTTTGGTTTGTCTGTTGTTTTTTGTTGTTTGTTTGCCTGCCTATCTCAGGTTCCACGTCTGTCTCCACCGGGGACCTATGTATTTACCATGTCTGATGCATTTGATAAGCAAAATAAATTTGCTTCAGTTGGTAGAGCATGACCCTTGAAACACCAGGATTGTGGGTTTGATTCCCGGGGCAACCCATGCATCAAATGTATGCAAGTCGCTTTGGTTAAAAGTGCCTGCTAAATGTTATATTATTTTTGATATACAGTGCCTTCGGAGAGTATTCAGACCCCTTGACTTTGGGGAGTTTCTCCAATTCTTCTCTGCAGATGCTCCCAAGTTCTATCAGGTTGGATGGGGGGAGTTACTGCACAGCAATATCAAAATCAAATTTTATTTGTCACATGCTCCGACTACGACAGGTGTGGTAGACCTTACCGTGAAATACTTACTTGCAAGCCTTTAACTAGCAATGCAGTTCAATAAATAGTTAAGAAAATATTTACTAAATAAACGAAAATAAAAATTAACATAATAAAATTACATAACAATAACGTGACTATATACGGGGGTACCGGTACCGAGTCAATGTGCAGGGGTACAGGTTAGTCGAGGTAGTTTGTACATGTAGGTTGGGGTAAAGTGACTGCATAGATAATAAACAGCGAGTAGCAGCAGTGTAAAAACAAAGGAGGTGTCAAAGTAAATAGTCCGGGTGGCCATCTGATTAATTGTTCGGCAGTCTTATAGCTTCGGGGTAGAAGCTGTTAGGGAGCCTTTTGGACCTAGACTTGGAGCTCCGGTACCGTTTGCCGTGCGGTAGCAGAAAGAACAGTCTATGACTTGGGTGCCTTTTCAGTTCTCTCCAGAGATGTTCGATCGGGTTCAAGTCCGGCCTCTGGCTGGGCCACTCAAGGACAGTCATAGATGTGTCCTGAAACCACTCCTGTGTTGTCTTGGCTGTGTGCTTAGTGTCATGGTCCTGTTGGAAGGTGAACCTTCGCCCCAGTCTGAGGTCCTGAGCACTCTGGAGCAGGTTTTTCTTGGTCACCTCCCTGACCAAGGCCCTTCTCCCTCGATTGCTCAGTTTGGCTGGGCGGCCAGCTCTAGAATGAGTCTTGGTGGTTCTAAACGTCTTCCATTTAAGTATGATGGAGGCCACTGTGGTCTTGGGGGACCTTCAATGCTGCAGACATTTTTGGTACCCTTCCCCAGATCTGTGCCTCGACACAATCCTGTCTCGGAGCTCTACGGACAATTCCTTCGACCTCATGGCTTGGTTTTTGCTCTGACATGCACTGTCAACTGTGGGACCTTATATAGACAGGTGTGTGCCTTCCCAAAATGTCCAATCAATTGAATTTACCACAGGTGAACTCTAATCAGGTTTTTAGAAACTTCTCAAGGATGATCAATGGAAACCGGATGCACCTGAGCTCAATTTCGAGTCTCATAGCAAAGGGTCTGAATATTTCTGTTATTTTTTTTATAAATTTGCAAAACTTTCTGAACCTGTTTTCGCTTTGTCATTATGGGGTATTGTGTGAAAATTGCTGAGGATTTTTTTTTTAATCCATTTTAGAATAAGGCTGTAAAGGAACAAAATTAGGAAAAAGTCACATGGTCTGAATACTTTCTGAAGGCACTGAGAGGAAACGTCCTCTCACTGTCAACTGTGTTTATTTTCAGCAAACCCAAAATGTGTAACATTTGTATGAACACAACAAGATTCAACAACTGAGACATGTACTGAACAAGTTCCACAGTGGGGGTCAAAATCAAAAGTAACAGTCAGAATCTGGTGTGACCACCAGCTGCATTAAGTACTGCATTAAGTACCGCAGTGCATCTCCTCACCAGATTTGCCAGTTCTTGCTGCGAGATGTTATATATATACACTGCTCAAAAAAAATAAAGGGAACACTAAATTAACACATCCTAGATCTGAATGAATGAAATATTCGTATTAAATACTTTTTTCTTTACATAGTTGAATGTGCTGACAACAAAATCACACACAAATGATCAATGGAAATCAATTTATCAACCCATGGAGGTCTGGATTTGGAGTCACACTCAAAATTAAAGTGGAAAACCACACTACAGGCTGATCCAACTTTGATGTCCTTAAAACAAGTCAAAATGAGGCTCAGTAGTGTGTGTGGCCTCCACGTGCCTGTATGACCTCCCTACAATGCCTGGGCATGCTCCTGATGAGGTGGCGGATGGTCTCCTGAGGGATCTCCTTCCAGACCTGGACTAAAGCATCCGCCAACTCCTGGACAGTCTGTGGTGCAACGTAGCGTTGGTGGATGGAGCGAGACATGATGTCCCAGGTGTGCTCAATTGGATTCAGGTCTGGGGAACGGGCGAGCCAGTACATAGCATAAATGCCTTCCTCTTGCAGGAACTACTGACACACTCCAGCCACATGATGTCTAGCATTGTCTTGCATTAGGAGGAACCCAGGGCCAACCGCACCAGCATATGGTCTCACAAGGGGTCTGAGGATCTCATCTCAGACCTTATGGCAGTCAGGCTACCTCTGGCGAGCACGTTGAGGGCTGTGCGGCCCCCCAAAGAAATGCCACCCCACATCATGACTCACCCACTGCCAGACCGGTCATGCTGGAGGATGTTGCAGGCAGCAGAACGTTCTCCACGGCGTCTCCAGACTGTCACGTCTGTCACGTGCTCAGTGTGAAGCTGCTTTCATCTGTGAAGAGCACAGGGCGCCAGTGGCAAATTTTCCAATCTTGGTGTTCTCTGGCAAATGCCAAACGTCCCGCACGGTGTTGGGCTGTAAGCACAACCCCCACCTGTGGACATCGGGACCTCATACCACCCTCATGGAGTCTGTTTCTGACCGTTTCAGCAGACACATGCACATTTGTGGCCTGCTGGAGGTCATTTTGCAGTGCTCCTCCTGCTCCTCCTTGCACAAAGGCAGAGGTAGCGGTCCAACTCCCTCCAAAGATTTTCTATGGGGTTGAGATCAGGAGACTGGCTAGGCCACTCCAGGACCTTGAAATGCTTCTTACGAAGCCACTCCTTCGTTGCCCGGGCGGTGTGTTTGGGATCATTGTCATCCTGAAAGACCCAGCCACGTTTCATCTTCAATGCCCTTGCTGATGGAAGGAGGTTTTCACTCAAAATCTCACGATACATGGCCCCATTCATTCTTTCCTTTACACGGATCAGTCGTCCTGGTCCCTTTGCAGAAAAACAGCCCCAAAGCATGATGTTTCCACCCGCATGCTTCACAGTAGGTATGGTGTTCTTTGGATGCAACTCAGCATTCTTTGTCCTCCAAACACGACGAGTTGAGTTTTTACCAAAAAGTTATATTTTTGTTTCATCTGACCATATGACATTCTCCCAATCTTCTTCTGGATCATCCAAATGCTCTCTAGCAAACTTCAGACGGGCCTGGACATGTACTGGCTTAAGCAGGGGGACACGTCTGGCACTGCAGGATTTGAGTCCCTGGCGGCGTAGTGTGTTACTGATGGTAGGCTTTGTTAGATCTTAGATCTTGCGTGGAGCCCCAGATCGAGGGAGATTATCAGTGGTCTTGTATGTCTTCCATTTCCTAATAATTGCTCCCACAGTTGATTTCCTCAAAACAAGCTGCTTAACTATTGCAGATTCAGTCTTCCCAGCCTGGTGCAGGTCTACAATTTTGGATTTTTTTCCCCCTCATTTTGTCTGTCATAGTTGAAGTGTACCTATGATGAAAATTACAGGCCCCTCATCATTTTAAGTGGGAGAACTTGCACAATTGGTGGCTGACTAAATACTTTTTTGCCCCACTGTATATATACGGTATATATATTGGAGTTGTTACTTGGTTAGAATTTTGTGACTTCAATGTTAGCTTTTTGTCATTACACAGCTGCCTGTCTTGGTAGTATAACCCTATTTCACTCTGTCACTGCGTAAGAAAAATAGCAGTAAACAGCTAGCAAGTTAGCTTCTATTTAGAGGGTGAGCCATTCATGTTGTCAACTAAACTATGAGGTAACTGATAAGACAATGTATGCATTTTATGACTTAAGGCCAGATAGAATCACAAGCACAACAAAACAGTTTAGGATTTTTTTTGGGTGATCGTCTCTTGCTCGCCCGCATCATTGTTTACACTGACTAATAGTGAAGTGGAGTAATTGCATAGCGTTAAAGATGCAGTCCGGAATCTTAAGCACAACAAACTTATAAATTGTACCAATTAGGTTTGTAACATATCATACGAATTGCAATAACAACAAAAATGCATGGTGTAACTTATCATAGGAAGTGGATCACGTAGTACACAAAAAACGGGGTCCTGCTTTCGCTCGTGATCGCCACTTTCAAAACGAATGGCTGAAATTATACAAAGTTCTGGAGCATCACTTTAACTTACCATAAATACTTCATGCAGTAGAAGAACAAGCAATTACAAACGGTTGTTTGCTTGTGTCCAGGATGGCATGCTAGATAGACACGAGTTCCTGACGTGGGTGTTGGAATGCTTCGAGAAAGTCCGACCTGGAGAGGATGAGCTTCTGAAGCTGCTGCTGCCCCTCCTGCTACAGGTAATGCCGATATACGATCCCTTTAGCTCCCATCTTAATAATAATTTGGTGGGTGCTTCTATTTGTTCTATTTCACACGTGTATTAATATGCATGTGTGAATTGGAAATGTGGTTTTTGCTTATCCCACTCTCCCCGAGACACCCTCGGAGCAATTAGGGTTAGGTTCCTTGTTCAAGGTCACATCGGCAGATTTTTCACCTTGTCAGCTTTGGGATGCGAACTAGCAACCTTTCAGTTACTGGCCCAATGCTCTAACCGCTAGGCTATCTTTCTCCTAATGCAGTGATGAATTTCATTCTCCATCCAGTAGCAAACCATGTATTTCATGTGGAAGAAGTAACTTGACGAGACACTCAGAGATGTAGTTTATCTTCACTAATCAGGGAAAGTCCAGGTTCTTACATCCTCTAATTATACAATTGGGGACATTAAAAACATATTTTTCAAATTCCTTTTTGTGCAACAATGGTACATTGTTAATGCAACAAATTATCTTGCAGGGTGATGGCAAGCACCAAGTAAAGTAGCAATCTTCTAACAATAACCTATCCAATGAAAATAAATTCTGACATATGCCCTTGGAAGTGCAGTTTAATCTACTTTAAAGAAAATGTTTTTACCTGAGCTGCAGTAAATGTTAAGTTTGAATGCCCCCAACTCTACATCATTGAGGCTGACCTAGCTACCCTCCCCAGTTTTTCCCCTATATTCCATTGCTGTGATTACTTAACAGCTCTGAAGAGTTAGAACTGACATTGTGAGTTGTGTACCCTCCCTCAGTACTCAGGGGGGTTAGAACTGACATTGTGAGTCGTGTCCCCTCCCTCAGTACTCAGGGGGGTTAGAACTGACATTGTGAGTCGTGTCCCCTCCCTCAGTACTCAGGGGGGTTAGAACTGACATTGAGTCGTGTCCCCTCCCTCAGTACTCAGGGGGGTTAGAACTGACATTGAGTCGTGTCCCCTCCCTCACTACTCAGGGGGGTTAGAACTGACATTGTGAGTCGTGTCCCCTCCCTCAGTACTCAGGGGGGTTAGAACTGACATTGAGTCGTGTCCCCTCCCTCACTACTCAGGGGGGTTAGAACTGACATTGAGTCGTGTCCCCTCCCTCACTACTCAGGGGGGTTAGAACTGACATTGTGAGTCGTGTCCCCTCCCTCAGTACTCAGGGGGGTTAGAACTGACATTGAGTCGTGTCCCCTCCCTCAGTACTCAGGGGGGTTAGAACTGACATTGAGTCGTGTCCCCTCCCTCACTACTCAGGGGGGTTAGAACTGACATTGAGTCGTGTCCCCTCCCTCACTACTCAGGGGGGTTAGAACTGACATTGTGAGTTGTGTCCCCTCCCTCACTACTCAGGGGGGTTAGAACTGACATTGTGAGTTGTGTCCCCTCCCTCACTACTCAGGGGGGTTAGAACTGACATTGTGAGTTGTCCCCTCCCTCACTACTCAGGGGGGTTAGAACTGACATTGTGAGTTGTGTCCCCTCCCTCACTACTCAGGGGGGTTAGAACTGACATTGTGAGTCGTGTCCCCTCCCTCACTATTCAGGGGGGTTAGAACTGACATTGTGAGTCGTGTCCCCTCCCTCACTACTCAGGGGGGTTAGAACTGACATTGTGAGTCGTGTCCCCTCCCTCAGTACTCAGGGGGTTAGAACTGACATTGAGTCGTGTCCCCTCCCTCACTACTCAGGGGGGTTAGAACTGACATTGTGAGTCGTGTCCCCTCCCTCACTACTCAGGGGGGTTAGAACTGACATTGTGAGTCGTGTCCCCTCCCTCACTACTCAGGGGGGTTAGAACTGACATTGTGAGTCGTGTCCCCTCCCTCAGTACTCAGGGGGGTTAGAACTGACATTGAGTCGTGTCCCCTCCCTCACTACTCAGGGGGGTTAGAACTGACATTGTGAGTCGTGTCCCCTCCCTCACTACTCAGGGGGGTTAGAACTGACATTGTGAGTCGTGTCCCCTCCCTCACTACTCAGGGGGGTTAGAACTGACATTGTGAGTCGTGTTCCCTCCCTCAGTACTCAGGGGAGTTCGTGCTGTCGGCCTACCTGTCTCGGAGACTGGCCTACTTCTGCACGCGACGTCTCAACCTGCTGCTAAGCGACGGGAGCCTGGGACCCGGCTCCGGGGGGCACCCGGCACACAGCATCCTGGCACAGGCGGGGAACACCCTGCCCCCCACACCCACCTCCCAGCCCACGGGGGGCAACCAACCCCAGACCCCCTTCACAGACTTCTATATCTGCCCTCAACACAGGCCCTTGGTGTTTGGGCTCAGCTGCATGCTACAGGTACAAACACACGGAATAGCCTTTCCACTGAATTGAATGGATTGTCTGCTACTGCAGTACTATTACACTGCTATTAATATGACTGTTGAGTCATGAGGCTAGAATAGTAAAAACTATTACACTACTATTAATGGTATTGTTAAGCCATGGGGCTAGTATAGTAAGTACATGGCTATGTTGGTAAACTAGCTCTGGTTACATTATCAAGTTTGGGATTGTTCCTGATAATTCTATTGTAGATGACATTTTTCCTGATTTCCCATATTGTCAATCACATCCCTGAATTCTTCTTTTGCTGGTCTTGGTTTCATCAGAGTATCGTGCTGTGCTGTCCCAGTGCCCTGGTGTGGCACTACTCTCTGACAGACAGCCGGAACAAGACTGGTTCCCCACTGGACCTACTCCCCATATCCCCGTCCAATCTGCCCATGCCAGGGGGCAACAGCACCTTTACACAGCAGGTAAGGCCCAGAGTCTGGTTCCTGTCAAGGTTTCTTCCCGCCTTGGAAGATATTCCATGCCACTGTACCTTTGGCATTGGCTTTATATTGTTTGGGTTAAGACTAATATATTTGTGGTTTAGATTATGACTAATGTATTTGGGTTTTGGATTATGACTAATGCATTTGGGTTTTGGATTATGACTAATGCATTTGGGTTTTGGATTATGACTAATGCATTTGGGTTTTGGATTATGACTAATGCATTTGGGTTTTGGATTATGACTAATGCATTTGGGTTTTGGATTATGACTAATGCATTTGGGTTTTGGATTATGACTAATGCATTTGGGGGGTTGGATTATGACTAATGCATTTGGGGGGTTGGATTATGACTAATGCATTTGGGTTTTGGATTATGACTAATGCATTTGGGGGTTGGATTATGACTAATGCATTTGGGTTTTGGATTATGACTAATGCATTTGGGTTTTGGATTATGACTAATGCATTTGGGGGTTGGATTATGGCTAATGCATTTGGGGGTTGGATTATGACTAATGCATTTGGGTTTTGGATTATGACTAATGCATTTGGGGGGTTGGATTATGGCTAATGCATTTGGGTTTTGGATTATGGCTAATGCATTTGGGTTTTGGATTATGACTAATGCATTTGGGGGGTTGGATTATGACTAATGCATTTGGGGGGTTGGATTATGGCTAATGCATTTGGGGGGTTGGATTATGGCTAATGCATTTGGGGGTTGGATTATGGCTAATGCATTTGGGTTTTGGATTATGACTAATGCATTTGGGGGTTGGATTATGGCTAATGCATTTGGGTTTTGGATTATGACTCATGCATTTGGGGGGTTGGATTATGACTAATGCATTTGGGGGGTTGGATTATGGCTAATGCATTTGGGTTTTGGATTATGACTAATGCATTTGGGGGTTGGATTATGGCTAATGCATTTGGGGGGTTGGATTATGACTAATGCATTTGTCAGTTGATTGATTGAATGCCTTCAACGCGCTGACAGGTTGACATCATTGCATGCCTATTGACTTTGTCTTCTCAGTCGTCCCGTCTGCTTATCTCAGTCTTATCTGTGCTTTTACCTCAGGTCCGTGCAAAGGTCAGAGAAATAGAGGAGCAGGTCAAGGACAGAGGGCAGGCTGTGGAGTTCCGCTGGTCCTTTGATAAATGTCAGGAGACAACTGCTGGTAAGGAAACTGCTCCTTTATGATTACATCAATAACACCTGTAAAATGACATGACATTTCATCCAGACAATGACTAAATGGGCTGGTTTCCCAGACGAAGATTAAGACTAGTCCTGGACTAATAATCTAATTCAACAGAGATTCTCCACTGAGCATGCTTTATAGCCCAGCACTAGGCTTCATCTTTGTCTGGGAAACTGGCCCTGGATGTATAAGGAAAAGGTAAATTAGTAACATTTTGTGTTTTACTTGCTTTTGCCAGGCTTCACCATTGGAAGGGTCCTACACACCCTGGAGGTTCTAGACAACCACAGTTTTGAGAAGTCAGACTTCAGCAACTCCCTGGATTCCCTTTACAACCGCATCTTCGGCTCGGGCCAGAGCAAAGACGGCCACGAGGTAAAGATGTTTTCTCTTAGATGACCACTCTTGCATATGTCAAGTCTGAAGACTTCAAAGGCCCAGTGCAGTTAAAATGTGATTTTTTTCCCCTGTTTTTTATATATCTCACACACAGTGCATTTGGAAAGTATTCAGACCCCTTGACTTTTTCCATATTTTCTTACGTTACAGCCTTATTCTAAAATGTATTAAATAGTTTCTTCCCTCATCAATCTACACATAATACCCCATAATGACAAATCTAAAACAGGTTTTTAGAAATGTTTGCAAATGTATAAAAAACATTACTTATCACATTTACATAAGTGTTCAGACTCTTTACTCAGTACTTTGTGGAAGCACCGTTGACAGTGATTACAACCTCGAGTCTTCTTGGGTATGATGCTTTTAGCTTGGCACACCTGTTTGGGGAGTTTCTCCCATTCTTCTCTGCAGATTCTCTCAAGCTCTTGTCAAGTTGGATGGGGAGTGTAACTGCACAGCTACTTTCAGGTCTCCAGAGATGTTCGATTGGGTTCAAGTCTGGGCTCTGACTGGGCCACTCAAGAACATTCAGAGATTTGTCCCGAAGCCACTCTTGCATTGCCTTGGCTGTGTGCTTAGGGTCATTGTCCTGTTGGAATGTGAACCATCGCCCCAGTAAGGTCCTGAGCGCGCTGAAGCAGGTTTTCATCAAGGATCTCTCTGTACTTTGCTCCA
The DNA here is from genome assembly GCF_023373465.1 of Oncorhynchus keta. NCBI lineage: Eukaryota > Metazoa > Chordata > Actinopteri > Salmoniformes > Salmonidae > Oncorhynchus > Oncorhynchus keta. The sequence continues at coordinate 64,131,634 of NC_068424.1, read as the reverse complement.
TTTCCTCCAGATGTGACACTTGGCATTCAACCAAAGAGTTCAATCTTGGTTTCATCAGACCAAAAAATCTTGTTTCTCAGAGTCTTTTAGGTGCCTTTTGGCAAACTCCAAGCAGGCTGTCATGTGCCTTTTACTGAGGAGTGGCTTCCGTCTGGCCACTCTACCATAAAGGCCTGATTGGTAGAGCGCTGCAGAGATGGTTGTCCTTCTGGAATGTTCTCCCATCTCCATAGAGGAACTCTGGAGCTCTGTGAGAGTGACCATTGGGTTCTTGGTCACCTCCCTGACCAAGGTCCTTCTCCCCCGATTGCTCAGTTTGGCCAGGCGGCCAGTTCCAGGAAGATTCTTGGTGGTTACAAACTTCCATTTAAAAATGGAGGCCACTGTGTTCTTGCGGACCCTCAATGCTGCAGAATGTTTTTGGTACCCTTCCGCAGATCTGTGCCTTTACACAATCCCTTTTCAGAGCTCTACGGACAAATAATTCGACCTCATGGCTAGGTTTTTTCTCTGACGTGCTCCATTTCTAGTTTCATAGCAAAATGGCTGAATACTTATGTAAATACTTTTACATTTTTAAATTATTGTTGTCAAAAATTTCTAGCGCCATTTTCACTTTGTCATTATGTGGTATTGGGGGTGGTATTTAATACATTTTAGAATAAGGCTGTAACGTAACCAAATGTGTAAAAAGTAAATATTTTTATACTTTCCTGAAGGAAATTCGTGTTTGATAAATGTCCCTTTGCTAAGAAGTTATTTTTGTTTCTTTTTGACCATTTTAATTTGAAACAATCACTTGATGCCCAGAAATTATTTTGATATTGAGATAAAAATAGCTGCATTGGACCTTGAATGGTTTTCAATCACATATGAAAAGGCAAAATGTCAAGTGTGAACAAGAGGCCAACTAACACCATCTGGCCCTAACCATTACTGTAGATCACATAGAATTTCTTCTTCTGGAGACAATGAACTGTATTCTTATAGAAACACTACTTAGATGGACCCAGGCTTCCGTGCTGTATGGTCTTCTTCCTGACCTGTTTCTCTCTATTTAGATGTCCCCTGATGACGATGCCGTGGTGACCCTGCTGTGTGAGTGGGCGGTGTGCTGCAAGAGGTCTGGCCGTCACAGGGCCATGGTGGTGGCCAAGCTGCTGGAGAAGAGACAGGCAGAGATCGAAGCCGAGGTGAGACAGTGGCCCACGCTCTCGTGCACATACACATTTCCGATTCATGACTACAGCACTGTGACTGCCCCACAGTGACGCCTTGTCACTCGGCCACAGCTTTTCCTGAGTATTCTCAAGGATACTTCTTGCCTTCTTTCTTGTCTCGTGAGAACAGGTCTCTCTTGCAAAAGAGATCTTAATCCCGAGATTTCACCTGTGTAAATAAAGGATGAAGATGGCCACAGCCTTTAATAACAAGATTCTGAATTGTTTTAGAAGATGTGAGGTGTAGGTTTTTGTATTTCCTCATGGCTATTGTTGTGTGCAATGCTGTCTCAATCCATATAATTAAATTGTATTCCCTGCAAACGTGTGTATACAAAACTGAAGAAACTATTGTTCAAATGTTATACCATGCTTATCACAGATGTAAGGGATATTTGCTCAATGGCAGTGGTTCTCAGGCTGTGTGTGTGCTTGTCTGTGTTCACAGAGATGCGGCGAGTCGGAGGTGGTGGATGAGAAAGGCTCAGTTTCATCAGGATCTCTCTCGGCGGCCACCCTGCCTGTGTTTCAAGACGTGCTCCTGCAGTTCCTGGACACCCAGGCCCCCATGCTCAGTGAGTCTGCCCTTCACTTCACTTGTAGTCAATTATATTCCCTTATTTGGGTTGTCTGCGGCTGCTTCCCAAATCACACCCTATTCCCTATAATGTAAGGTGTCTACCCACTCTGCCCAGATTTCCTACCTTAATACTTCTGATAAGCACTGAGCTCTCTTGACAGAGTGGTGCGCTTTCTCGCAGAGACTTTTGAGGATTCTACATGTTGTGGTGTTCGTCTGCAAAGTTGTTTCCGCTGGTCGCAAAAAGCCAAATTAACATGAGACAAACTGAATTAAATGTAAAAGGCTTTGAAAATGAAAAGCTAGCTGTATGCTCAGTGCTCCGTTGGTGTTTCACAAATGTTTTTCTGAGAAATCTTTGAAATCATTAATATGAAAAGTGAATACTAGAATATGAAAATGTATATATTTCCACTATACTGTTCTATGTCCTCTGGGTTTGAGAAGAAAGATGAGTTCCACTTTGAGCCTATCCGTTAGCCTTAATTCTTCCACAGCATCCAGCCCAGATGACGCAATACTATTTTCCAGATTTTTTTTTAAAACATTTTTTTTTCTCTGACCTCAATTGATTTAGTCACTCTAATTTTAGCCATCCTACAAGAGTAAAAATGTTACCCATTTTTGGTTAAACACCATATATAATGCTCTACTTTTGATTAGGGCCCATAGGGGCACTTGACCACAGCTCAATGGGTCCTGGTCAAAAGTAGTGCACTATATAGGGAATATAGGGTCCCATTTATGAGCCCGCTAGGCTCTCTGCATCTCCTGATTCCAGCACTCTTTTGGATTTAGTCTGCCCAGCGGTTGAGTTGTTATGCACTACTATGGGTTTGGGACTTGAGCTGTACTGTACTGCGCTGGCCTGGTTACACATCCACCATAGTGCTTAAAAGCACAATGGTGAAAATGTAAAAATCCACAACAGCACAGTATGGATCAGGTCAGCAACATAGTGGGAAAAGGGTATTGGTGTTGAGTAGGGTGAAAGAAATCCAGGTTAGAAGATTCCTGGATGGAATAAGCAGAAACTTATGGAATTCCCCACAGGTATTTCTGGAAAACCTGCGAGTTTTTGGAATGTTACCCAAATTTTACAACCTTAGTGTTGGGTTAGCATGGCACACAGGGTCCTGTGTGGCTCAGTTATCAGAGTATGGTGCTTGCGAAGTCACGTTCAATTACCGCTTTAGCCACCCAATATGAAAATGTATGTGTGCACTACTGTTGGTCGCTTTGGATCAAAGTGTCTGTTAAAGATGATATTATAAAGGTTATGACTGGTCTCTTACTTACTGCTGGTAATGCTGGAGTGTATAGTGACAAACTATCCCCATATGTCCCTTCTCAGCGGAGGCAGGCAACGAGAGCGAGCGTGTGGAGTTCTCTAACCTGGTGCTGCTCTTCTGCGAGCTCATCCGCCACGACGTCTTCTCTCACAACATCTACATGTGCACGCTCATCTCCCGCGGTGACCTGGCCTCTGACTCTCACCTGCCCCGCCCCCGTTCCCCTAGTGATGAGCCTTCAGACGAATCAGAGCGCAAAGAGCAGGATGCAGGCAGCAGCGTCAAGAACGAGGCATGTTATGTGGTGGCAGCTGTGCTAGTGTCCACAATGTATCATCAGTAGTTACTCACTGCTTTTGAATTGATTTTGGAATGAAATGTGTACTTTTCTTTATACAGGACACTGGTCTTTCCGAGTTAATGGAGATCGATCACAACTCGAGCGCTAATTTCGATGAGGTAGGTGTATATGCATCATGCCAGTAGAAGTGGGCAGCTAATGTGTACTAGTGAATATTGTCCCTGGCACAACTATATAGTATTCTTACCTGTGCTCCATCAGACTGTCCCATTGACCGTGTGCTGTGTGCAGCCCTATTAACTTGAGCTGTCTCTTTTTTCTCTTTTTTTGTAGATGTTTTCTCCCCCCACTCACTGTGAGTCAAAGGGCAGCCCCTCTCCCGAGAAGCCTGCCCCGGAACAGGAAGGGAAGGGCGCCTGCAAAGACAAGGCCCTGGATCCTGCCTTCCCATTGGTGTACGAGCAACCCCGCCACATCCAATACGCTACCCACTTCCCCATCCCCCAGGTAAGCAGCCCTGAGAGAGGCTTTGACTCAGCTCTAACACGCAGATGGAATTCAATCTGGGTCATCAGTGCAACTGTAGACCACGATAGCCTTCTGAGCTAAAGCCCAGGCTCTGGGTGCTTTATAGTTTCAGACAAGTTTACTTATCACCACAGCAAAGCTTAGTGAACTACCGCAGCTACATTGGGACTGGTTGTTGGTCTAACTCAAGGCAATTTTAGCCCTTCAAGCTTAAACACACATTTTCAGCTTCCTAGCGTTGCTTTGCACCCAACCTCAACTACATAGCCTATGCAAAAATTGACTCACTTGACACAATTGGCCCTCTAAACAAAAGACAGACCTCAGGTGACTCATAACAACTGGGTGGCTCTGTGAACTACCTCCACTATGCATGTATTGACTCACTCCTTGACAGTTAGCCTTCTGAGCTAATGTCTAGGCATTAGCTATTAGTGCCGGCCTAAGTCCTCAGATCTCAGGCAATGTGAACTACCTCCACTACATAATGCACAGTGCACACATTGACTGACTTGTCATCGTCCCTAGGAGGAGAGTGCCAGTCACGAGTGTAACCAGCGACTGGTGGTGCTCTACGGCGTGGGCAAGCAGCGAGACGAAGCGAGGCACGCCATCAAGAAAATCACCAAAGACATCTTGAAGGTGCTCAACCGCAAAAGCACAGCAGAGACCGGTAAGAACAGTACTAGTTCCAGTTCTTATTTGACTCTTGTTTTTAATGACCTCATCTATGGGCCTTCTGTTTTCCCCGGAGCAATATGGCCTGTCAGTTTCTTTCTGCTGTTGCTTTTAGAATTGTTCACGTAGAGAGAAAGACTATGCTCGTTCTGGAAACTCCCGGCTTTGACATGAATTTGAGCACCAGTCGTGACGCGCAACCATAGATTTATTGAGTGAGGTTGTATATTCCCACAACTCTCAGCAGATGTGCCCCCTGTCTATCACATTACAGATACTGTTTGAGCAGATTGCAGTGAGACGTTATTTTGTTAACTTTGTTTTTGATGGACGCTGTGCCAGTTTTTAATGCCTCACAAACGGCACCCTATTCCCACTACTTAAAGTAGTGCACTATGTAGGGAATAGGGTACCATTTGAGAGAGTCTGCTGTTACATCTGCCTCCATCTGATCCCTTCAATAACATTTCCCAAGTTGAAAACTTTCCTCAGAAACCGTTCTCTTCTCCAACACTCTTTCCTCTCTGTTCTTCATTATTGAACACAGGATTTTTGACGATTGACTCCAGGGCTAACATCCTATATTCAATATTCATTTCCACCCTGTCCAATTTCTATGCTAGTAGCTGTAATTTGCTGCCACTCATCTTATCTCTCTTAGCATGTGACATTAACAAGGGGGATTTGAGAAGTTATAATTATGCAGCCTAAAGGGCTTTTTTCTTATGTCATTCAAGTCATTTATGTTCAGCCATATTCCTGCTTAGGAGTTGAGCAGATGGCCTTCTGGTTACAAGGCCATTTCCCTTGTGCTTTGCATAACCTTCTCTGTTCCTTTTTAGATTTTAAGCCATTTGAACATTGTCATTATAATGTGAACTTCGAAAGTGAAAGATCTTGAATGTGACATTTAATCCATTGTAGAATATTTTCCCTCAATCTGCACACGATACCCCATGATGACAAAGCAAAAACAGGTTTAGAAATTTAAAAAATATATAAAACGTAACACATTTGCATAAGCATTCAGACCCTTTACTCAGTAATTTTTTGAAGTACCTTACAGCCTCGGGTCTTTTTGAAGCAATTACAGCCTCGGGTGTTCTTGGGTATGACGCTACAAGCTTGGCACACCTGTATTTGGGGAGTTTCTCCCTTCTCTGCAGATCCCCTCAAGCTCTGTCAGGTTGGATGGGGAGCGTCGCTGCACAGCTATTTTCAGGTCTCCAGAGATGTTTGATCGGGTTCAAGTCTGGGTTCTGGCTGGGCCACTCAAGGACATTGAAACTTGTTGCGAAGCCACTCCTGCATGGTCTTGGCAGTGTGCTTAGGGTCGTTGTCCTTTTTGAAGGTGAACCTTCGCCCCAGTCAGGTCCCGAGTGCTCTGGAGCAGGGTTTCATCAAGGATCTCTCTGTACTTTGCTCTGTTCATCTTTCCCTCAAGACTAACTAGTCTCCCAGTCCCTGCCGCTGAAAAACATGCTGCCACCACCATGCTTCACCGTAGGGATGGTGCCGGTTTTCCTCTAGATGTGACGCTCGGCATTCAGACCAAAGAGTTCAATCTTGGTTTCATCCGACCAGATAATCTTGTTTCTCATGGTCTGAGAGTCCTTTAGGTGCCTTTTGGCAAACTCCAGGCAATCTATCATGTGCCTTTTACTGAGGAGTGGCTTCCGTCTGACCGCTCTACCGTAAAGGCTTGATTTGTGGAGTGCTGCAGAAAAAGTTGTCCTTGGAACTCTGGAGCTCTGTCAGAGTGACCATCAGGTTCTTGGTTACCTCCCTAACCAAGGCCCTTCTTCCCCGATTGCTCAGTTTGGCAGGTCGGCCAGCTCCAGGAAGATTCTTGGTGGTTCCAAACTTCTTCCAATTAAGAATGATGGAGGCCACTGTTCTTGGGGACCCTCAATCCCACAAATGTTTTTTGTACCCTACCCCAGATCTGTGCCTCGACACAATCCTGTCTCTGCGCTCTACGGACAATTCCTTCAACCTCATGGCTTGGTTTTTGCTCTGACTTGGAATGTCAACGGGGACCTTTTACAAGTGTGTGCCTTTCCAAATCATGTCCAATCAATTGAATTTACCACAGGTGGACTCCAATCAAGGATGATCAATGGAAACAGGATTCACCTGAGCTAAATTCCGAGTCTCATAGCAAAGTGTCTAAATACACTGCTCAAAAAAATAAAGGGAACACTAAAATAACACATCCTAGATCTGAATGAATTAAATATTCTTATTATATACTTTTTTCTTTACATAGTTGAATGTGCTGACAACAAAATCACACAAATGATCAATGAAAATCAAATTTATCAACCCATTGGCGGTCTGGATTTGGAGTCACACTCAAAATTAAAGTGGAAAACCACAATACAGGCTGATCCAACTTTGATGTAATGTCCTTAAAACAAGTCAAAATGAGGCTCAGTAGTGTGTGTGGCCTCCACGTGCCTGTATGACCTCCCTACAACGCCTGGGCATGCTCCTGATGAGGTGGCGGATGGTCTCCTGAGGGATCTCCTCCCAGACCTGGACTAAAGCATCCGCCAACTCCTGGACAGTCTGTGGTGCAACGTGGTGGCGTTGGTGGATGGAGCAAGACATGATGTCCCAGATGTGCTCAATTGGATTCAGGTCTGGGGGACGGGCGAGCCAGTCCATAGCATCAATTCCTTCCTCTTGCAGGAACTGCTGACACACTCCAGCCACATGAGGTCTAGCATTGTCTTGCATTAGGAGGAACCCAGGGCCAACCGCACCAGCATATGGTCTCACAAGGGGTCTGAGGATCTCATTTCGGTACCTAATGGCAGTCAGGCTACCTCTGGCGAGCACATGGAGGGCTGTGCGGCCCCCCAAAGAAATGCCACCCCACACCATGACTGACCCACCGCCAAACCGGTCATGCTGGAGGATGTTGCAGGCAGCAGAACGTTCTCCATGGCGTCTCCAGACTCTGTCACGTCTGTCACATGTGCTCAGTGTGAACCTGCTTTCATCTGTGAAGAGCACAGGGCGCCAGTGGCGAATTTGCCAATCTTGGTGTTCTCTGGCAAATGCCAAACGTCCTGCACGGTGTTGGGCTGTAAGCACAACACCCACCTGTGGACTTCGGGCCCTCATACCACCCTCATGGAGTCTGTTTCTGACCGTTTGAGCAGACACATGCACATTTGTGGCCTGCTGGAGGTCATTTTGCAGGGCTCTGGCAGTGCTCCTCCTGCTCCTCCTTGCACAAAGTTGGAGGTAGCGGTCCGGCCTCCTCCACGTCTCCTGATGTACTGGCCTGTCTCCTGGTAGCGCCTCCATGCTCTGGACACTACGCTGACAGACACAGCAAACCTTCTTGCCACAGCTCGCATTGATGTGTCATCCTGGATGAGCTGCACTACCTGAGCCACTTGTGTGGGTTGTAGACTCCGTCTCATGCTACCACTAGAGTGAAAGCACCGCCAGCATTCAAAAGTGACCAAAACATCAGCCAGGAAGCATAGGAACTGAGAAGTGGTCTGTGGTCACCACCTGCAGAACCACTCCTTTATTGGGGGTGTCTTGCTAATTGCCTATAATTTCCACCTGTTGTCTATTCCATTTGCACAACAGCATGTGAAATGTATTGTCAATCAGTGTTGCTCCCTAAGTGGACAGTTTGATTTCACAGAAGTGTGATTGACTTGGAGTTACATTCATTGTATTGTTTAAGTGTTCCCTTTATTTTTTTTGAGCAGTGTATATAATGTATGTATTTTTAATTTTTAATACATTTCTAAAAAACTGTTTTCTCTTTGTCATTATGTGGTATTGTGTGTAGAATGATGATAAACTATTTAATACATTTCATAATAAGGCTGTAACGTAACAATGTGAAAAGGGGGGGGGGGATCTGAATACATTTGAGTGGCCTTTTGTTGTCCCCAGCACGAAGGACAAATGCTCACCAACAGGAATGTAAATTAATTTGTGCACAAAATTCAGGAGCAATGAGCTTTCTGTGCGTATGAAACAAGTTTTGAATCTATTTCAGCTCATGAAACATGGGACCAACCCTTTACATGATGTGTTGTATAGATTTTTTAATAGGACTTTGATTTGTCTCTTCTCTGTCAGGAGGAGAGGAAGGACAGAAGAGAAAGAGGACTAAGCCTGAAGCCTTCCCCACAGCAGAGGACATCTTCTCCAAATTCCAGCACCTCTCCCATTTTGATCAGCACCAGGTCACCTCTCAAGTGAGACAACCCCCCCCCCAGCGTTTTAAGTGTGCTCCAAAACCTGCTATTGGAATCTTCAAGTTATTCGGTATAAAATCGATACTTATGATATGTCTGCCATTCAATTCTTCTGGTGGTACAGTTAAATTATTCTCATAAAACAATGTCTTTAACGGCAAACTGATTTTTCAATTACTTTACTAGAGTATACAATTTTATGGATATTCGGTTATGTTTTTACTGTAGGCCTGTGTAGTATTGATGAAGTTCGGCTCTTTACTGACAAGCCTTTTTGACTCGTTCAGTCAAAATAACCAATCTTTTGACTAATTTCATTAAAAGCACACAGGACCCCCTACCGCGAACGATGGAGCTGAAAACTCAAAAGAGTTATGATCAGGGTTGGAAATTAACATCTGCCAAATGCGGGTAGATTTTGTCATTGGTAGAATTTATATTTTACCAGCCAAGTTGGCAGGTGGTCACAGAGCATTTGGAAACTGTTTTGAAAAATCCAAAGCCCACATGTAAATGTTGGTTAAATTGTCAAGAAAGGCTACTAAAGTGTGACTTTGTCCTTGTGTTTCTTGACCAGTTACATCGTTCTGTTCACACGCTTGGTTTTTAAATGTTAGTTTGAGTTTACTTTAACTGTCTGCTGCAGTCTGAGATTATTTTCTTTTGATCACCGACAAGCAAGTGCCCAAATTACTATGGTAATGGCCTGTACCTTGTTAAAGGGCCATCTGTCATTTAAAAAAATTCTCACCTTATAATTGTGCTTGATTGAGCATGGATGACTCCCCCAAAAAGTATCAGCGTAGATCCCCAAACTAATAATAATAAATAAGCTGCATCACTCCGTTTTTTTGTGGCAGGGTATGCACTTTGTTGATTCTTGATGTTCATTTGTAAAACTGTTTATCTGTTTTAACATATTGGTTAAAAGATGCAGGTCACAAAAGTTAAATGAAGCTATATACCCCATTTACTTCTTATTAGTAAGCATGCTCATCTGTTTTTTTTTTTTGTGGTATAATTATGAAGAAAAAATATTTGGGCTGGTAAAAAAAATCTGAGTGGCTGGTAGATTTTTTAAAATCTACTTGCCACAGTGACTGTTGGACCAAAAAGTACATTTCCAGGCCTGATCATGATTCTACGAGCATGGCGTTCACCATAGGGGGCTTATTGGAGCTGTCATTTGTGACAGACTTGTAAATGTGTGCTTTAAACTATGTATATTGGTTGATTGCTAGGCATACAAATACAATTATTTATTGATAGCTTTGAAACAAGGTCTAGTTGTGGCCGCAACCAGACTAGATTGTGAAATACTCTTGGCGGAATGCATTGACTACTGTCAGGGTAATAAGTATCCTGACAACTCACATTAAATTCTTCCGCTGCTCTGTTGTTCGCTCCATACTGTACATCACATTGATGAGAAAAAACAAATATGCGTGGTGTAGTGTTTGGCCAGTGTAAGGTAATAAACACAGTCGTTCGCTAATTGAAGCACCCCAAATTATTCGAGTTTGTTGAGCAGAGGCTGAGGCTTTTGGTTCTTCAAAGCTGTGTCCATCATAACATTCAATAATCAATTAATTGCAGTCATTCTTGCTCCAATGCGATCAATTATCAGTTCTAAACACAGTGGTGTGTATTCATGTATGCACAGGGAAGCCAGGCTTCCCACAAAAAATGTACCAATTAAAAAAATATATCTTTCGTCTATCTGTTTCATAATTTTCCTTCAATTCGCAAGAGGCTGAATGTATCTCACAGGAGGAAGCATCTGAGCGAGCGAAACAGCACCCCTCTGTCTCTCTACGTGTTGGCCATCTATCTGATGCTGTCTGGTCCAAAATGAGTTGACATTGTTACCGCCCGTAGCATTGAAGACGAGGGATGCCTGCGATCATTTGGCCTTGTCCTTCCCAGTGATTTTACCCACCCACCGCTACTGTCTAAACATGTTTTTTTCTTCTCTATGCTCATGACCTATTGTCCTGCACGCATATGACCGACAGTTGGTGGTCGGAGCACGTCTCTGGAGCCGCTGAGCCGGAGGAACATGTATTAATCCTGCTGTAGGACTCATTGCGACCAGCAGGTCAAACAAATTAGTTACTCAGGGGGAAAAAATGACTCAAGTCAGTAAAAAGAGTTGTTCCAAATTAACTCATTGTTAGCGAACTGCACATCACTACTGTATAGAGGTAATAATCCTGTTGGCCTTCTCTCTGACTAGGTGTCCAGGAATGTTCTGGAACAGATCACCAGCTTTGCCTTAGGGATGTCCTATCACTTGCCCCTGGTCCAGCACATCCAGTTCATCTTTGACCTCATGGAGTACTCCCTTAACATTAGTGGCCTCATCGACTTTGCCATTCAGGTATAGCTTTGTCTCTAATGTCAAGGCATATAATCACAGCATTTAATTCTACTTCTCATAGTTATACAGTAATATTTCCTTTAATGTCTACTCTTATGCCTCGAGTCTGCTTCTCTCTCACCAGTTTCTGTTAGTGGTTGTTTACTGCTGTTCTCCCCCTTTAGTATCATTTGTATGAATCATCTTTCTATAACTAACCTTCTCTCTCTTCCCCGTGCATTTGTGTGTATCTAGCTGCTGAATGAGCTGAGCCTGGTGGAGGCAGAGCTGCTGCTCAAGTCATCCAGTCTGGTGGGTAGCTATACCACAGGTCTGTGTCTGTGCATCGTGGCCGTGCTGAGGAGGTACCATTCCTGCCTCATCCTCAACCCAGAGCAGACGGCACAGGTCTTTGACGGGTAAGTCTTACAGGCTTAACCATTAGGCTTTAGCCAGACTGCTCCGTGGAGAACGGACACCAAATTAGAATGGGTGAATTTTGGTCTGTGTGCGTGCTCCTCTTTTCTAATTGGCTAATGTAACCGTTGGCCTGTCAAAAGTTCAACTTATCTGAACTTTTTGTTCGTTGACCGACAACGTGCGACTCTCATTGAGAAATTATTGGAAATCACGGATATGGATCAAATCTACGGTCCAATTTGGCCGCGCCCTTAACCATTCACCTCTATAGCCTGGGTGCTAATGTTATCCAAGCCTTAACCATTCACCTCTATAGCCTGGGTGCTAATGTTATCCAAGCCTTAACCATTCACCTCTATAGCCTGGGTGCTAATGTTATCCAAGCCTTAACCATTCACCTCTATAGCCTGGGTGCTAATGTTATCCAAGCCTTAACCATTCACCTCTATAGCCTGGGTGCTAATGTTATCCAAGCCTTAACCATTCACCTCTATAGCCTGGGTGCTAATGTTATCCAAGCCGTAACCATTCACCTCTATAGCCTGGGTGCTAATGTTATCCAAGCCTTAACCATTCACCTCTATAGCCTGGGTGCTAATGTTATCCAAGCCTTAACCATTCACCTCTATAGCCTGGGTGCTAATGTTATCCAAGCCTTAACCATTCACCTCTATAGCCTGGATGCTAATGTTATCCAAGCCTTAACCATTCACCTCTATAGCCTGGATGCCAATGTTATCCAAGCCTTAACCATTCACCTCTATAGCCTGGGTGCTAATGTTATCCAAGCCTTAACCATTCACCTCTATAGCCTGGATGCTAATGTTATCCAAGCCTTAACCATTCACCTCTATAGCCTGGGTGCTAATGTTATCCAAGCCTTAACCATTCACCTCTATAGCCTGGATGCTAATGTTATCCAAGCCTTAACCATTCACCTCTATAGCCTGGATGCTAATGTTATCCAAGCCTTAACCATTCACCTCTATAGCCTGGGTGCTAATGTTATCCAAGCCTTAACCATTCACCTCTATAGCCTGGGTGCTAATGTTATCCAAGCCTTAACCATTCACCTCTATAGCCTGGATGCTAATGTTATCCAAGCCTTAACCATTCACCTCTATAGCCTGGGTGCTAATGTTATCCAAGCCTTAACCATTCACCTCTATAGCCTGGATGCTAATGTTATCCAAGCCTTAACCATTCACCTCTATAGCCTGGATGCTAATGTTATCCAAGCCTTAACCATTCACCTCTATAGCCTGGGTGCTAATGTTATCCAAGCCTTAACCATTCACCTCTATAGCCTGGGTGCTAATGTTATCCAAGCCTTAACCATTCACCTCTATAGCCTGGATGCTAATGTTATCCAAGCCTTAACCATTCACCTCTATAGCCTGGGTGCTAATGTTATCCAAGCCTTAACCATTCACCTCTATAGCCTGGGTGCTAATGTTATCCAAGCCTTAACCATTCACCTCTGTAGCCTGGGTGCTAATGTTATCCAAGCCTTAACCATTCACCTCTATAGCCTGGGTGCTAATGTTATCCAAGCCTTAACCATTCACCTCTATAGCCTGGATGCTAATGTTATCCAAGCCTTAACCATTCACCTCTATAGCCTGGATGCCAATGTTATCCAAGCCTTAACCATTCACCTCTATAGCCTGGATGCTAATGTTATCCAAGCCTTAACCATTCACCTCTATAGCCTGGGTGCTAATGTTATCCAAGCCTTAACCATTCACCTCTATAGCCTGGGTGCTAATGTTATCCAAGCCTTAACCATTCACCTCTATAGCCTGGGTGCTAATGTTATCCAAGCCTTAACCATTCACCTCTATAGCCTGGATGCTAATGTTTTCCAAGCCTTAACCATTCACCTCTATAGCCTGGGTGCTAATGTTATCCAAGCCTTAACCATTCACCTCTATAGCCTGGGTGCTAATGTTATCCAAGCCTTAACCATTCACCTCTATAGCCTGGATGCTAATGTTATCCAAGCCTTAACCATTCACCTCTATAGCCTGGATGCTAATGTTATCCAAGCCTTAACCATTCACCTCTATAGCCTGGGTGCTAATGTTATCCAAGCCTTAACCATTCACCTCTATAGCCTGGGTGCTAATGTTATCCAAGCCTTAACCATTCACCTCTATAGCCTGGGTGCTAATGTTATCCAAGCCTTAACCATTCACCTCTATAGCCTGGGGATGCTATTCAATAACATTGCGTTATTGGATGCAGAAACAGTCGGGTACCTAATCTATTCACTGCCAATAAACCCGCCTCTGTTTTTTTTACAGACCTGGGTCATAAAAAATTGTGGCTAAATCAAATATGCCCCTCAAATACTTTGAGGTGTGCACTTTTGGGACTATTCCATTGGTGCCCTTGTATCCTGCACTCGATTCAACCTATCTTCTATAACTCATTTAGTACAGAAAGATTTCTGTCCTTTGTTGTTTTGCATTGTGTTTGAATACTATTCATTGACCAGGTTACGCATCGTGGTGAAGTCGGGGGTGAACCCAGCCGACTGCTCCTCAGCCGAGCGCTGCATCCTGGCCTACCTGTACGACCTCTATACCTCCTGCTGTCACCTAAAGAGCAAGTTTGGAGAGATCTTCAGGTAAAACATAAACATGGACTAGCAACTGTTTAATGCAGTTTTATTGTATACTGTAGTTTCCCTGTGATGTTTTAGGGGGCCAAGTCATGTTGCATGCTAATATTGTTTTGAAACTAAAATATTTTTCCCCCGCATGGTAGCCATATAATGATAGAAGAACCAAACGGTGGCCTTTCTCTCCCTCTTTTGTCCAGTGAGTTCTGCTCCAAGGTGAAGAACTCCATTTACTGTAACATCGATCCGTCTGACTCCAACATGCTGTGGGACCCTGTGTTCATGATGGAGGCCATCGCCAATCCGTCGGCCCATAATTTCAACCACAGCATGGTGGGTAAGATCCTCAATGACAGCCCCGCTAACCGCTACAGCTTCGTCTGCAACGTGCTCATGGACGTGTGCGTGGACCACAGGGACCCCGAGAGGCAAGCATTGTTTTTCTATAAAACCATTATCAGCAATCAATTATTGAAACGTCCAGATGCATTGAAATAATACAGGATTCTTTACTTAGTAACTGTCAACTTACCAGGTATCTTACCTGAATTCAATAGTAAGGTGTTACGAGTTTAATGTGTATCTCTGCAGGGTGAATGACATTGGGATCCTATGTGCGGAGCTGACTGCCTACTGTCGCTCTCTGAGTGCTGAGTGGCTGGGCGTCCTCAAAGCCCTCTGCTGCTCCTCCAACAACGGCAACTGTGGCTTCAACGACCTCCTGTGCAACGTGGACGTGAGTGTTCACACTCGCAGCATACACATACAAGCCTTGCGCCTCTCTCTCTCTGCACCAATTAATGTGCGTTGCTCACTCAGGCTCTGAGAGGCACAGGTTAGAGGGGAACACTGACAGTTACATTCCAATAATTAGCAGTTCACATCAAGTGTGAACATTTCCTCTCTGTTTCCTTCTCTCTTCCGTCTCAGGTCAGCGATCTCTCCTTCCATGACTCTCTGGCCACCTTCGTAGCCATCCTCATTGCCCGCCAGTGTCTTCTTCTGGAGGACCTGGTCCGCTGCGTAGCCATCCCCTCCCTCCTCAACGCTGGTAAGAGCTCCTCTGTCAGCCCCAGACCCGTAGCCAGGGTCCTGTTCTTAGGCATCAAATGAAAGAAAACGAACTGAAACATTGAGGGACTACCTGGACTTGTCCAATAAGAAATGTACTAGGGCTGGGTGATATGGCCAAAATCTCATCCTGATAACGATACATATCACAATATAGCACATTTTCTGTAAATTAAATGAACGTTTATATGAAATGACCATGTAAAGGCCTATTTCTTATTACATTTTGAATTATACTCAAACAAATAGAGGTACTTACTCATATTTGATTATTTTTTAAATTTAGAACCTGTGCAAATTTTTTACTTAAGCATGTACAAATATGTATGTATAAATAGAAAACACTTCAACTACAGTTGCATATAAAAATAAATGTAGGTCTAAAATATATATTTGGGGGGGGGCTTGCTTATTATGCATGTTTTGCATGTTATTTTGGCATTAATACGTGTCACATCAATTTGCATTTGGTACCTTGAGTCGAGTGTTTGCACAAGCTCACGAAACACCCTTTTCTCGACCGTGCAAATTGTGGCCGTGTCTTTGCAGATGTAAGTTGTAACTGCAGCTGTTATCTCCTTCCATCTTCGTGATTCTTTGCCATATGGTGTGCCGCGGGCAAAAGCCTCTTGCAATGTCTGAGTCGAGGGTTTGTTTTGAGCACTCGACCGTACTTTTTGGGGTCTTATACGTAGACTCTCTGTTTTACATGATTCTTGTGTCGGTGGTAAAATAGCCTTAATGTAGCCTAGCTACCCAGCCAACAGGTCCTGTTAGAAATGATTGAATGGTACACCGAGGCCTGCCCTGCTTGAATGGAAGGAACTCCCTGCCCCATAATGCATTCCTTACTTCCGTCTGTCTGAGAGGGAGGTAAATGCCACAATGTGTTTGAGCCCACTCTGCAGTTTGTTTGCACACACACGCACATGTGCTGTGGCCAGTCAAGGCTGCCCCTTGCTCAGGGGACAAGGCCCCATTCAGCTTGTTTTTAAAGTCCCCTGTGGGCGTTAGTTACCACACGTACGGCCAGACAACCCCCTCCACCCTTCCCTTCTCCTCCTCAGCCAGCAGTTCGAATTCTTGTTTGGCGACACTCCTTCGCAGCCAGGCTCTGAAAATGGCACTTAGTATTTGGTACTCCTTAAAAGTCAATTTAGGACACCTTCCAAGTTCTTCAAGCGCTTCTGTTCTCTGTAGTTGGTGTTATTCATTTGCCATGTCATCTTGACAACTTGAAGCTCAAGGCTGTTAGTGTAAAGTCTATTTTTTTGGTCATACTGGCCCATTTCTTATGTATTAGAATTTGGTTTAAATTTGAAAAATGTGACTTTGCTAAAGGAGTCTTAATCCCCTTCAGATTCCTTGTTGAGGGTGTGTGTGTGCCCCTCTAACCTACCTTTCTACTGCTCTCTGTTTGTCTCTCCCCCCAGCCTGCAGTGAGCAGGACTCTGAGCCCGGAGCCCGTCTGACCTGCAGGATCCTGCTGCACCTCTTCAAGACCCCCCAGCGCAACCCCTGCCCCCAGGATGGAGCCAAGTCAGGTACACACACACAGCAATCCCCGGCTCCCCACACCCATTTGAACCCACATTGGAGCAAATGTTAATTAATTAATTATTTGATTTAATGATTGTTTTAAAGATACAATTTTATATTTTGCAGATAAATCTTCTGTTGGGATCCGGTCGTCGTGTGACCGTCACCTTCTGGCTGCCTCACAGAACAGCATAGTGGTTGGAGCTGTTTTTGCTGTCCTAAAGGCCGTCTTTATGCTGGGTACAACTCTCAGTATTATGCTATTATGTTGTCCTTAAAGTTGCATATAAGTCCACTTTGACAATTGAATGTGATTAGATTGATGTAATATAGACATTTAATAACTATAATTACAACTGGTCACCAGTAAGACCACATAACCCTTAAGTTATATATTTTGTAACATTTTATCTCCATCTCTCTCAAGGCGATGCAGAACTGAAGGGATCGGGATTCTCTCACCCCGCCGCCCTCGATGACATCGCCGATGACGACATGGGTTCCAAGAAGTCGGGCGGCCGCACCGTCTCCATAGAAACAGCCAGCCTGGATGTGTACGCCAAGTATGTGCTGAAGAGCATCTGCCAACAGGTGAGAACATGAGAAAGAAGGTTATCGTTCACACCAGGGTTACATTTTTCCCTCACACCAGAAGCTGCATATTTCCGAATGCAGTAATGTCCATTTCATTACAGTTTCATTTCAGTCAACCCAGGAGTAAACTGAAATTCAAATTTTTCAAATTGAAAGCTACTGGAAGTTCTGTTCACTTCCTGAATTGAAATGGAATTGACCCCTTCTCTGGTATTGGCACTCTATTTCTATGCATTTAATCCTATCCGATAGATAACTTTTGAAAACGGGTCACTTGTGCTCTCATGAGGCAAGGTTGACCCCCCCACCCGTTAGTCTGTTATTTTCCTCCACAACACCAACAATTACAAACTTGAGTCATGACCAGTACTTCTGTTTTCCACAGAGAAGCACATTGTCTAGTGGTAGTTGCTGAATGTCGACAGGTGCAGTCATTGTAAATCTCAATTTGCTCTTACCATAAATCAAAGGAGTGTTTGCCAAGCTGTTGTAGACAGATTGTGTACAGTGGAAAACTCAGAAAGTATTTTTAAATTGATGTCGTGAATATATATTTTTCTTCATATGATACAATAAGGAATTTTCAAATTATGATTTTAATTTAGATTCTCTTTCTGCATTGACTGAATTGAAAACTGAATTAACCCAAACCCTGTTCAGTATATACCCCTTGGTGATCTCTCTCTCGTCACTCATCTCTCCTGCTATCCTCTGTCAGGAGTGGGTGGGCGAGCGCTGTCTCAGGTCCCTGTCGGAGGACAGCAGTGCCCTGCAGGACCCGGTGCTGGTTAACATCCAGGCCCAGCGGTTGCTGCAGCTCATCTGCTACCCCCACCGCCAGCTGGACAGTGAGGAGGGGGACAACCCCCAGAGGCAGCGCATCAAACACATCCTCCAGGTCAGCACACACAAGCCCTATGCACTGACCACAGGGCTGCGTTCAGCCCTGTTGTGGAACGTTCAGATAAAAACTTTGTGGAACAAACATGCCTTTCTGTAATGTAGAATAAAGAAACATTACATTTCTGTCTGCGCTGAATGTTGCCCTGGCAACAGACAGCACTTCTCATGGGCAGAGTAGACTTTTCACTTTTCCATCAAGGGCAGCAGATGTATGACCTAAAAGCTTTTTCTGGAAATTGCTTTGAAATGGTTTTTTGAAGCCATCAAGGCAAGTTGTAAGTGAATCAGTGTCAGTCCTAGATGATCCTTGGGGATGGCTGAGAGCACAGCAGAAAGACTCACACGGCACATTCATTAGAAATGGGGGGGGGGGGGTTGTGGGTGCTAGAATGAATCAGTGGGTGAACTGTCTCTGAACCCCTGCCTTAGCTCAGCAGACCACATTAGGGTATATGAGTGTTCTGAGTTTTGTGAATGACATTACTGCCATCTGCTGACTAAAGCAGCACTACAGGGAGAGTGGAGCTAAAGGTCTCTGACTATTTAACTGCTTGGAGATGATTGTGTTATATACATGTCTAAACGTGGTGTCCCATCCTCCTGCCTCTAGAACATGGACCAGTGGACCATGAGACAGTCATCCCTGGAGCTGCAGCTTATGATCAAGCAGAGTACTAACAACGTAAGTTACCAGACTCCAGTGTCCTGTAAGGTCCTGAAAACACTCACAACACTGCCATCTAGGCACAATTAAGCATTTTGGTTTTTTTCTCAATAAAATATTGATTTAGAATACAATCCATCTGTAAAGTTCAAGTGTACCTTTGATTCAATGAAGTACATTGAGATAGTGGATTATGTCATAACCCTTCATAACTGTAGAATGTGGTGATAATGGCAGCCATCTTGTTCAGGGATCAATTCCCTGTGATTGAGGTTAATTGGACGAACTTGTCTTCCTTGTCGCCCTGCAGGAGCTGTACTCCTTATTGGAGAACATCGCCAAGGCCACTATCGAGGTGTTCCAGAAGTCAGCGGAGATGAACTCCACCAACCTCTCAGGGAACGGGTCAGCCGGCGCCGGAGGTTCTGCCTCCAACAGCAACAACCCAAGCAAGAAACCAGTGTTGAGGTGTGTATGTGTGACCTTTATAAATTCTCCCTCCCATTTTAAAAAATAGGCAGAGACTGCGGAACTGTAGGTAACCTCCCCCTCCCGCCCCCATGAATCCCTTTTCACCAGAGCTGAAGATCTGAATCACATTCTGCGCATGGGTTTCTTTGCCTCTACTTTACACACAGAGTAGAGGCATCATTGTCATGCTGAAAGACCCAGCCACGTTTCATCTTCAATGCCCTTGCTGATGGAAGGAGGATTTCACACAAAATCTCCCGATACATGGCTCCATTCATTCTTTCCTTTACATGGATCAGTTGTTCTGGTCCCTTTGCAGAAAAACAGCCCGAAAGCATGATGTTTCCACCCCCATGCTTCACAGTAGGTATGGTGTTCTTTGGATGCAACTCAGCATTCTTTGTCCTCCAAACACGACGAGTTGAGTTTGTACCAAAAAGTTATATTTTGGTTTCATCTGACCATATGACATTCTCCCAATCTTCTTCTGGATCGTCCAAATGCTCTCTAGCAAACTTCAGATGGGCCTGGACATGTACTGGCTTGAGCAGGGGGACACGTCTGGTACTGCAGGATTTGAGTCCCTGGCGGCATAGTGTGTTACTGATGGTAGGCTTCGTTACTTTGGTCCCAGCTCTCTGCAGGTCATTCACTAGGTCCCCCTGTGTGGTTCTGGGATTTTTGCTCACCGTTCTTGTGATCATTTTGACCCCACGGGGTGAGATCTTGCGTGGAGCCCCAGATCGAGGGAGATTATCAGTGGTCTTGTATGTCTTCCATTTCCTAATAATTGCTCCCACAGTTGATTTCTTCAAACCAAGCTGCTTACCTATTGCAGATTCAGTCTTCCCAGCTTGGAGCAGGTCTACAATTTTGTTTCTGGTGTCCTTTGACAGCTCTTTGGTCTTGGCCATAGTGGAGTTTGGAGTGTGACTGTTTGAGGTTGTGGACAGGTGTCTTTTATACTGATAACAAGTTCAAACAGGTGCCATTAATACAGGTAACGAGTGGAGGACAGAGGAGCCTCTTAAAGAAGAAGTTACAGGTCTTTGAGAGCCAGAAATCTTGCTTGTTTGTAGGTGAGCAAATACTTATGTGATTTTTCTGGATTTTTTTTCTCATTTTGTCTGTCATAATTGAAGTGTACCTATGATGAAAATTACAGGCCTCTCATCGTTTTAAGTGGGAGAACTTGCACAATTGGTGGCTGACTATATACTTTTTTGCCCCACTGTATGTTCTGGCCCACCGACCATCCGCTGTGACACAAATCATCCCGTGGCTGAATCTAGTTTCCTACCCCTAAGCTAAAGAATCATCAAACATGCTTTCTCATTGTTGGTGAAATCTAACCTCAGCGTAACAGCTTATTATTTTTCTTTGTGTTCCCCCCAGTTCGTCTGAGCGGTCTGGTGTGTGGCTGGTGGCGCCACTGATAGCCAAGCTGCCCACCTCGGTCCAGGGCCACGTCCTGAAGGCGGCAGGGGAGGAGCTAGAGAAGGGCCAGCATCTGGGGTCTTCCTCACGCAAGGAGAGAGACCGGCAGAAACAGAAGAGGTCAGATGACTCACCCTGACTATTTTGGGTCATGTCGATAATGCTCATTTTGTCAACATGGTTGTACTTTCATCCAGAAAGCGTGGTAATCTGCGTTAGATACTAAAAACAAATTGGATGCAGGAGTTATTATTGAAGCTGGGGCAAAAATGTTATAATTATCATGCAATTATGATAACATTTTTGCCCCAGCTTCAATATTCCCAAATTGATGGTGGATGTATTGCCCTTACACTTTTGTCTGTTTCCAGCATGTCTCTGCTGAGCCAGCAGCCCTTCCTGTCTCTGGTGCTGACCTGTCTAAAAGGCCAGGATGAGCAGAGGGAGGGCCTCCTCACTTCCCTCTACAGCCAGGTGCAGCAGGTAACACTCAACACAGCCTCTCCTCCATTTTCCTGTCTACCCAAACTCCACATCCTACGCCACACCCACAGAAGTTTGTTTCCTTTCCGCAATGAGTCTGGATCGGGGGTTACCTCCCTGACGATTTCGAGAACACAAACACATTCTAATTTTTCCGATTGCTCCCAGAAATTGATGGGTTGGGCCAGAGCCAGAACACATGTGGGTAAAGCAGCGGTTTGAAAATCCCATTGGTTTTAATACTCTGATTACTTAGAGATAATCCAATCACTGATGACTTTGTTTTGTACAACAGTCAGACTGACATTGTTGAAGTGATGTCAAAATGACAGAAGTATGTAGCTAACATAGAGCAGCGGAAGAATTCAGCTGGAGTCGTCAGACAACTCCCCCCGTCTTCTCCCACCTCACCTCTATTAGACTCAAATCACAACTTGAGATCTTTGTGCATAACTGAAGATTCCGTTGACATCAATGAACACACTTTTGTGTAAAAATGTACATCTCATGTTAGGATCCCCCCCCCTCGGTGTGCTTAATGTTGGCTAAATGTGCCGTCTCATGCTGACTGCGGCTATTGGCTGCGTTTCCATCTTCCAGATTGTAACGAACTGGCGGGAGGACCAGTACCAGGACGACTGCAAGGCCAAGCAGATGATGCATGAGGCGCTGAAGCTGCGGCTTAATCTGGTGAGGGCTCTTCATCACCGTCGTCATGTTGTCCCTGTCATGCCTGGAAGTGGTCACTTGTATCAGTTTGGACCAGATGGTATCGAAGGGGACAGAAATTCCTCACTAGGAAGGATTGGAAAGTGTTAACTTAAAATGACATGACGACTAGGTTCCAGTTTAACAACGTTTACTAAACCTTATTTCCACAGTACATGGTTGCCATTGCACTCAGGCCAGGTCCATCAACAGTGAGACTCCGGCGCAGACTTACTAATAACAGAGTGATAGCACCGTAATAACAGAAATATAGGGATACTTAAAACATGAACTTAACAGAAAGTATGTCTGCAAACGGATTAAACCCATTTACTTACTGCTACAGAACACTGTTGTTTTATCCATTTAAACTATGTAGAGATCAAATTATTATAATGTTGTTGTTTTTTACTCTCGCCCTTTGAGTTTTCATGCATACTAAAAAGAAATTGGATGTGTTATCTTCGATGTCCAGGTGGGTGGGATGTTTGACACGGTACAACGCAGTACACAGCAGACCACGGAGTGGGCCGTGCTACTCCTCGACATCATTAGTAGCGGTACAGTGGACATGCAGTCCAACAAGTAAGTCACAACACAACTGCTCACACATTTTAAACTTCATGTGTTCATTTGTTGTTATTGTAATGTCACCGTGTAATGCATCACTGTATAATTTCCCCCCTTCCCTCTCTCTCTTCTAACTCCTGCTCGCTCTCTCTCCCTACCTCCCTCCCGCTTGCTCGCTCCCCCCTGTTCTCTTTCTCTCTCTCTCTCTTTCTCTCTCTCTCTCTCGCTCTCGCTCAGTGAGCTCTTCACCACGGTACTAGACATGCTGAGTGTGCTAATTAATGGCACGCTGGCTGCTGACATGTCTAGCATCTCTCAGGGCAGCATGGAGGAGAACAAGAGGGCTTATATGAACCTGGTCAAGAAGCTCCGGGTAAGATCACACACATCACACTGGATGTACACTATATATGCAAAAGTATGTGGACACCCCTTCAAATTAGTTGATTCGGCTATTTCAGCCACACCCTTGCTGTATAAAATCGAGCACACAGCCATGCAATCTCCATAGATACACATTGATGTAGAATGGCCTAACTGAAGTGCTCTGACTTTCAACGTGCCACCGTCAAAGGATGGCACCTTACCAACAAGTAAGTTGATCAAATTTCTGCTCTGCTAGAGCTGCCCCGGTCAACTGTAAGTGCTGTTATTGTGAAGTGGAAACATCTAGAAGCAACAACGGCTCAGCCGCAAAGTGGTAGGCCACACAAGCCCACAGAACGGGACTGCCCAGTGCTGAAATGCATAAAAATGGTCTGTCCTCAGTTGCAACACTCACTATCGAGTTCCAAACTGCCTTGAAGCAACATCAACACAATAATTGTTCATCGGGAGCTTCATGAAATGGGTTTTCATGGCCGAGCAGCCGCACACAAGCCTAAGATCACCATGAGCAATGCCATCTGGCAGTACGACCGACGAATCTGTGTGTGGTGGATGCCAGGAGAACACACACTGCCCAATGCATAGTGCCAACTGTAAAGTTTGGTGGAGGAGGATTAATGGTCTGGGGCTGCTTTTCATGGTTTGGGTTCGGCCTCTTAGTTGCAGTGAAGGGACATCTTATTGCTACAGCATACACTGACATTCTAGATGATTCTGTGCTTCCAACTTTTGAGGCAAAAGTTTGGAGAAGGCCCTTTCCTGTTTCAGCATGACAATGCCCCCATGCACAAAGCGAGGTCCATACAGAAATGGTTTGTTGAGATCGGTGTGGAAGAACTTGACTGGCTTACACAGAGCCCTGACCTCAACCCCATTGAACACCTTTGGGATGAATTGGAACGCCGACTGCGAGCCAGGCCTAATCACCCAACATCAGTGCCCAACCTCACTAATGCTCTTGTGGCTGAATGGAAGCAAGTCCCTGCAGCAATGTTCTAACATCTAGTGGAAAGCCATCTCAGAAGAGTGGAGGCTGTTATAGCATCAAAGTAGAGACCAACTCCATATTAATGCCCATGATTTTGGAATGATATCCTTGACGAGCAGGTGTCCACATACTTGTGGTTATGTGGAATATATAATAATGTATGTCCTATGTAGCAGAGTATTCCACCATTTGTATTTTATTTATTGAAGTCAATAGAAGGGTGTTATGCTATGTGCTCGCCACAAGAGGTCCCCACTCACCTAGAATTCAGTTGAATCAAACTACTTTCAATGCTAAGAAACATTTCAATGAAATACTTTTTGTCTCGTTCTCTGCTCAAAGGTATCAACAACTCAAATGTTGTGTATTTGCAGAAAGAGCTGGGTGACCGGCAGTCAGAGAGTCTGGAGAAGGTGCGGCAGCTGCTCCCTCTGCCCAAGCAGACCCGTGATGTCATCACCTGTGAACCACAGGGCTCGCTTATTGACACCAAGGGAAACAAGATCGCTGGCTTTGAGAAGGAGGTACAGTACTATGAGCTCTGAGCCTTTGAAGGCATTGTCAACTCAATTGTTGCCTATATTACTGTTTCTCTGTCACCAGTATTGAGATGGACTTTTTGGCCCACACGGTTCTTCATAAAATCTTGTCTTTCAGCTGTTCACTAGGAATGTCTTCAGTAACTTTTCTAAATAGCAGACCTGGGTTTTAGTTCAAATACTTGATTGAGATTGCCTGGTGAAGTGGAACCAATGGAATAGTCCCAAAACTGTAAACCATACACTCTGTCTAGATGCAGTCCAGGCACCTTCAAATGCTCAAAGTTTCTGAAAACATATAGTATTTTAACCCATGTCTGCTTAATTTTCCTGCATCTTAATATCGTAGTTGTCAGGAGATATTTGTGGCAACACCACTAATTGTAATTTTTATCGATGTAAAACCATCTTCCCCCTTTCCGTCAGGGTCTCCAAGTGTCGACCAAGCAGAAGATCTCTCCGTGGGATGTGTTCGAGGGCCTCAAGCACTCGGCCCCTCTCTCTTGGGGCTGGTTTGGTACGGTGCGCGTGGACCGTAAGGTGACCAAGTTCGAGGAACAGCAGCGCTTCCTCCTCTACCACACCCACCTGAAGCCCAAGCCGCGCAGTTACTATCTGGAGCCCCTCCCCCTGCCCCCTGAGGATGAGGAGCCGCCCACGCCCGCGCCCCAGGAACCCGAGAAGAAGATGGCAGAGCCAGTGAAGCCAGAGAAGAGCGTCCCTGCGGTGTCGTCCGATTCAACCAAGAAGAAGACCAAGAAGAAGAAGACACCGTCCACCAACAAGACTGAGGTTAGTGAGACACTGCGACAGGTCCTGTCCAACAAGACTGAGGTTAGTGAGACATTGGGACAGGTCCTGTCCAACACTGGGACAGGTCATGTATTCTACCCAGGCAAGATCTAGAAATATAAAGTTACTCATAGCTTTAAGCACTCATGCGTGGCATCTTGACGAGGGATTTGAAGGCCTTGTTCTAAGGGTCCAAAAGCTGGATGATGATGTTATTGCACATATGACCCTTTTTTTTCTTTTTACTCCTTCTTCTCGCCAATTTCATGATATCTATTTGGTAGTTGCAGTCTTATCCCATCGTTGCAACTCCCTTACGGACTCAGGAGAGGCGAAGGTCGAGACCCATGCGTCCTCCGAAACACGACCTGACAAGCCGCACTGCTTCTTGACACACTGCTCGCTTAACCCGGAAGCCAGCCGCACCAATGTGTCAGAGGAAACACCGTACAACTGGCGACTGTGTCAGTGTGCATCTGCCCGGCCCGCCACAGGAGTCACTAGAGCATGATGGGACAAGGACATCCCGGCCGGCCAAACCCTCCCCTAACCCGGACGACGCTGGGCCAATTGTGCGCCGCCTCATGAGTCTCCCGGTTTGTGGCTGGCAGCAACACAGCCCGGTATCGAACCCAGATCTGTAGTGATGCCTCTAGCACTGCGATACTGTGCCTTAGACTGCTGCGCCACTCGCGAGGCCCACATATTACCGTTCTATATAAGTAGCTTGCCTCATAGAAGATGCATGTTTTCTCCTCTCTCCAGGACTATGTGACCCGTACCCAGGGTGGACTGCCGTATGGGACGTGTATACCCCCAGACCCCCTCATGGGCCAGCAGGCCCACCCCTACAGTAGGATAGGCTACAACCAGCAGCCCATGGGCATGTATGCCCAGAACCAGCCTCTGCCTCCAGGTCAGTGCCAACATTATCATTGTCTAAAATCAGGGTTCTGATCCACGATCAGGTTTGCCTTATAGATCATGACGAATAAGATGACAAGGACAGCGGGGGTGCGTGCGTACCTGATCTTTGGTCAGCACTCCTACTCCGATACTGATGAATACAGGCCCTGTTGTATTTATTACTAGTGTGTTTTTACATTACTATCAAGAAACAAAACACTCTGGAAACCTGTATTCCTCTCATGACCTTTGAATGTGACATGTTTTGTTCCAGCCCAGGACTAGATTTTAATGCTGGGGTGGAGCAAAACCCTGCAACCTTGTAGTTCCCCCGGGTCTGTGTTGAAGCTATTTGGAATTTTGACATTATAACGCTCATCTTTTTCCCCTTCAGGCGGCCCTGGTTTGGACACCCCGTACCGACCAGCCCGGAACCCTCAAATGGGCAAGATGATGCCCACGCGGCCCAGCTACCCAGGCATGATGCCCGGCATGCAAGGTGGCATGCCAGGCATGATGGGCATGGACAAGCAGTACCCGATGGGCTACAAGCCCCAACCCAACATTCCACAGGGTCAAATTCTGCGCCAGCAGCTACAGGTCAGACTGGTGAGTGTGCAGTAACTAGACTCCACTGGAAGGGGACAGTAGTGAGTACAGAGGTTATTCTGGACTGGATCTACCACAGTGTGCCTGAGGGGTTTTCTAGAAGTGTTATTAACATGCTCACAGAATAGGACCTTGAACCTGGCTTTCGCTGTACGCAGGACATGTTGATAAGTTAGAGTTGGAATTCACTCCCTGTGGAGAATAAAATGTTGGCCTTCAGGTGTAAAAAGCAGCACATTGCTTTTAGAGAATGTCGGAGGATGACTGTTGTCTCTTGTAATTTTCAGAACCAGAGTATGATAGGACCACAGATGAGGCAGATGACGCCTAACCAACAATACAGCTCCATGCAGCCAAGCCAGGCAAGTCTTTCAGATGAGACACTCTCAGCAACATTTCATGTGATTTTCTTTCCCGATGAATCCGTAGAACTTGTTTTCTTATATTTCCTCCACCTCTGAAATTGACCGCATGTATAAACCAGTGTCCTCTATTCCTGATCATCAGTATTCTACCCATCTCCTCCCTACATATTGGTCCTATTTTCATGAACATTCTGGTTTCCCTCTCTCCATGTGCAGAACATCTCCCAGGGATATACCACGTACGGCTCCCACATTGGGATGCAGCCACACCCCTCTCAGGCGGGTGGTATAGTCCCTCCATCATATGGGAACCAGGGCTTCCAGGGCAGCCACCCGGGGGCCAACCCGGCCGTGGTGGACTCTCTGAGGCAGAGGCCCAGCGGCTATGTTCACCAGCAGGCACCGGGCTACTCACACACCATGCAGAACACACCAAGGTGGGCAGGAGGGAGGGGTTGCAGAGGGGTGGGTGTGTGGACAATACACTCCAATAGCACAGGGTTGTCTACTGTCCATTTATTATGGATATTTAGGTTACTTTTAGCTCATATTGTGTTCATGGGGTTCCATTTTTCACTCCTTTTTCTTGCACATATCAAGGCCTTAAATATGTCACATTTAGCATCACTGCCTAGTATCTGGATACAGCGTTATCAGTCAGTCCCACCTTTAAACTGGACTCTTGATTTACTTTAATGAGGTAGATGGGAACATTGGACAGTGCAGTCACAGAACACGTCTTTGTTCCATGCTGTAGCACTATTGGACAATAGTGACCTTATTCAAGATATAGTGGTGTATTTATGAAACATTGATGATGTACCGGTCCACTGAATCTGTCTCTCTTCCACCATCTCCAGGTTTCCCCACCAGTCCATCCAGCCAGCTCCCGTCATGCAGCCCTTGAGTCACATGGGGGTCCACCCGGGCATGAGACCAAACCAGATGCTGGCCGAGCAGCAGCAGCAACAGCAGGCCCAGCAGCAACAAGCCCAGCAGCAACAGCAGCAGTACCTCAGACAGCAGGCACTCAGAGTATGCTTTGTCTAATTGTCTAAATACTACTAACAATCTCTAACACTACAGACCAACATGGAACAGTGGGCCAATACTATTGCAACAACACATGTACTGCTATTGCCACTCAATGTGCTATATATATCTACATAACCACTTGAACATTCATTCAATGCTTTACCTGATGATCTAACACAGGTGTGGACAAATTTGTTTGGCTCTAGGGCCACATGGGATTTCGAAATTCAACTGAGGGCCACACAGATTTTTTTTTTGGGGGGGCGATTTGTTCTTCAGTCTATTTACAGGCCAGAAAAAGGGCTGTTATTTGAAAGTATATAGGTCCCATTTCTACATACTTTCTATCTAGTTTTAGATGTTCGAGAGGCCTGGAGTGTTTTTTTGCAACCCAAAATAATCAACCCTAATAACATCCCATGGGCTGTTATTAGCCCACTGCTGCTCTAGCATCATAGACAGTGTTGGAATTCCTGTATAGTTGTACTATGGTCTAACCCTGCTCTTTTCCTGTGTTTGTCCCTGGCCCTATAGGCCCAGCAGCAGGCTCAGCAACAACAACAGCAGCAGCAGCAGGCTCAGCAACAACAACAACAGCAGCAGCAGGCTCAGCAACAACAACAGCAGCAGCAGCAGGCTCAGCAGCAGCAACAGGTTCAGCAGCAGCAACAGGTTCAGCAGCAGCAACAGGTTCAGCAACAGGTTCAGCAGCAGCAACAGGTTCAGCAGCAGCAACAGGTTCAGCAACAGCAACAGGTTCAGCAGCAGCAACAGGTTCAACAGCAGCAACAGGTCCAGCCCCAACAAGTTCAACAACAACAACAGCAGCAGCAACAACAACAACAACAACAACAACAACAGCAGGTAGCGTCGGCCCAGCCCCCCGGTACCCAGGCTCAGAACCAGGCCCTGGGCATGCAGCAACCCATGGTACGTTCCACTTAGAGGGTTACGCTGTCAAATTACCCGGGGGTGGTTCCAAAAAGACGGATCAACTTAGCCAACTAACTGTCCTAAATATTCACATTTAACTTAATCTTTTTGAGAAATATAGACTTGAAATTAGCATGGTATAATTGACTTGACAACCAACAACGTGTATTCAAGTTTATCAAAATGAACCAAAAAATTATATGTACAAATTTGTGTGTGTATACTATGTTTGTGCAGAACCAGTCAAAAGTTTGGACACACTTACTCATGAATTGTAGAATAATAGTGAAGACTTCAAAACTATGAAAGAACATATATGGAATCATGTAGTAACCACAAAAGTGTTAAACAAATCAAAATATATTTTATGTTTTAGGTTCGTCAAAGTAGCCCCTGTTTGCCTTGATGACAGCTGTGCACACTTTTGGCATTCTCTCAACCAGCTTCACCTGGAATGCTTTTCCAACAGTCTTGAAGGAGTTCCCACATAAGCTGAGCACTTGTTGGCTTTTTTTCCTTCGCTCTGTGGTCCAACTCATCCCAAACCATCTCAATTGGGTTGGGGTCGGGTGATTGTAGAGGCCAGGTCATCTGATGCAACACTCATCACTCTCCTTGGTCAAATAGCCCTTACTCAGCCTTGAGGTGTGTTGGGTCATTGTCCTGTTGAAAAACAAATGATAGTACCACTAAGCGCAAACCAAATGGGTTGGTGTATCACTGCAGAATGCTGTGGTAGCCATGCTGGTTAAGTGTGCCTTGAATTGTAAATAAATCACTGACAGTGTCACCAGCAAAACACCATCACACCACCACCTCCATGCTTCACGGTGGGAACCACACATGCGGAGATCATCTGTTCACCTACTCTGCGTCTCACAAAGACAGCAGTTGGAACCAAAAATCTCCAATTTGGACTCATCAGACCAAAGAAGAGATTTCCACCGGTCTAAAGTCCATTGCTCGTGTTTCTCAGCCCACGCAAGTCTCTTCTTCATATTTGTGTTCTTTAGTAGTGGTTTCTTTGCAGCAATTCGACCATGAAGGCCTGATTCACACAATCTCCTCTGAACAGTTGCTGTTGAGATGTCTGTTACTTGAACTCTGTGAAGCATTTATTTGGGCTACTATTTCTGACGCTTGTAACTCTAATGAACTTATCCTCTGCAGCAGAAGTAACTCTGGGTCTTCCTTTCCTGTGGTGGTCCTCATGAGAGCCAGTTTCATCATAGCGCTTGATGGTTTTTGAGACTTGAATGAACTTTCAAAGTTCTTGACTGACCTTCTTGTCTTAAAGTAATGATGAACTGTCATTTCTCTTTGCTTACTTTAGCTGTTCTTGCCATAATATGGACCTGGCCTTTTGACAAATGGGGCTGTCTTCTGTATACCCCCCCTACCATGTCACAACACAACTGATTGGCTCAAACGGATTAAGAAGGAAAGAAATTCCACAAATGAACATTGAACAAGGCACACCTGTTAATTGAAATGCATTCCAGATGACTACCTCATGAAGCTGGTTGAGAGAATGCCAAGAGCGTGCAAAGCTGTCATCAAGCGAAGGGTGGCTACTTTGAAGAATCTCAAATATAACATATATTTTGATTTAACACTTTTGCTTACTACATGATTCAATATGTGTTATTTCATAGTTTTGATGTATTCACTATTAATAGTAATATACACACAGTACCAAGAAAAAGTATTTGCCCCCTTTCTGATTTTTACTATTTCTGCGTATTGTTGATACTGAATGTTATCAGATCTTCAACCAAAACCTAATATTAGATAAAGGGAACCTGGATAAAAGGTGAGCCACTTTCATGGTACCGGTTATCCTTAACACCGAGTTGTCCGAAGTTACCTCGCTAACTCATCAAACCACGTATGTAGTATAGGGCTCTGCTTTCTGGAACACCCCACAAGTCCAAAATCAAACCCTACCTTGCCCTGATCTATTTCCAAATATCACGCTGACCTGAACAGTTATTTGCTAGTATATATTTTCACTGAGGTCGGTTCAGTTTAAGGTTAGCGCACCCTGCTTATGTCCAGCCTGGTTTAGTCAAGGCATGGCTAGTGAACTATGCCCCTCTAGGTTGGCACCAGCCATGTTATTGGATAGAGGTTTGGGTCAGCACGATATATCGAAAATGGATGTTATTCCTATATCGATAAGGATAATATGGGTGTAAGTAATTAGCAGGAAACTAACATATTAAAGCTGGCTAGAGGAAACTCCTGCCTTATTGCCAGTTGGGGCCCTCTCGCAGAGTACTGATATGAGATTCACTAGTACAAGACTGACGTAGCCAGACAGAAATGCATTAATAGGAATTTGTATCTTATAAATTCTGTTTTTTCCATTAAAAGTTACTCAAGTCAATTATTTTTGGGACGAGTTGCATATGCGCGAAGGCCTAAATGTTGTGTTTTTGGACGGACAATCTTGTCAACGGTCTCAAACATTGGTTCAATTTTCCGATTCTGAATCTCTGACCTCTCTTGCCTCATCTTTTTTTCTAAATGTGTGCTACTGGAAAGAGACAATGAGTCCCAAGTCATGGTCACAGTATTTTCTTTATTAGTTCATTCCTCTCAAATTAGGTATGATGTGAAGTTATAGTCTGTACGTTCAACCACCGAAATATGTGTGTGTGTCAGTTCCCACGACAGGGGATGCAGCAGACTCAGATGCAGCAGACTCAACAGCAGCAGCAGACCGCAGCACTGGTCAGGCAGCTCCAACAACAACTCTCAAGTAAGAAAGAGACTCATTGTGTCAGTGTACTTTAGTGAGATCTGCTATAGCCTTGTACTAACCCCAGGGTCACATTCATCAGGCACCAAACAAGAAAATAAATCCCTAAATGTGACATTTATTTTCACCATTTCCAGTCATTTTAGGTGTGTTGATAACAGGTGTGTTCTTTTCTTTTCCCCAGATACACAACCCGGACAGAACACCAACTCATATTACTGATAGTGCTTGTTGTATATTAGTGTGTGTGTGGAAGGATAGGGAGACCCTGTGTGTGGGCGTGTCCCCAGCCAGCCCGTAGATTGGCAGATAGATGTGTCCAATGCCCCGCAGACCCCATATTTAGAGGTGTAGGCTCTTAGGAGGGAAAGGCTGCTATTGGCCAAGAAAGACGACCAGGCGGAAGAACCCACAACTCAACCACAGAGGCCCAACATGCCATTCAAAAACCATCTCAACTTCAGTCATGGAATTTCTGAACATCCAAGGAGGGATTGTGCTGTGAAATATTATGATAATGGAGAATAATGGAATGGAAGAGTCTATGTAAAAAATAAGTACAAGAAATTATAAGAATAATGCAATTTTTTATTTTATTTCAATTTGTACAATTTTTCAGTTTAGTGTATTTCTCATTAAATATCATGTCAGTTTTTATGTCTTGTACTTGTGTTTGGTGCGTTCTTTTCATCCTGACACAGCATTTTACTAATCAGGTTGTGAATAATCAGGATATTATTAATGATATTGAAATACTATGAGTCATCATTATTATCCACTTATAGATAGTATTGTTTTCATTTTTTGTGTAGTCGGGTTCGCACAGGTCAGTGATTTGTTTTTGGGAAGTCATGGAATTTTCTGATGTGCATTCCAGAGGGATAGTCAGGGAATTTTGCATATTGATCACTCCTTGGAAATTAAATGATCAGAAAAATGTATTCTGTTCTTTTTCCACATTGTATTGCCCAGTGAGCTTTTGTCCATTGTCATGTACATTCTGTAAGGTATATGGAAAGTCATGGAATATTTTAGAAATGGGAACCCTGTTAGATATGTCGCTAAAACCAGGCAGTCCACTAATAAAAAAAATATGGAGGTTAGTCTTTTTTTCTTCATGCGAGCTTCTTAGAGGACTTTTGATCCAAAACCATGCCCCCGCTTCAACATCTTTATGACTTAACAGGGGCATGATGCTTTCATTGGACAGAGCAACAACAAAAAAACTATGAGCAGACTCACAGGGTTACTTGCGCTAACCAAAACGGTATGCTAATTACTAATTAGCGCGTCTTTTGAGACGCATCGTGTAATGGTGCAGTACATTTCACAATGGAAATGGTCTCTGCGTGTTGGATCCTGTGTTTTACATTATAGCCATTACCATATATACGATTGAATATTATCTGCTGTTGCCTTGTGTGGATGTATGTGTTATGGAAATGGCCTCTGTTCAAATGCGCCATTTTGGACGAACCCTTTCTAGGAGCCTCAGGAGGCACGCAGAGGCCACATTTTGCTCTTTACTGCATCGCGGTGAGCTTCACATTTTGCAACAATGCGGAGGGCTCCGCATTGACATGATTATTTGCAGGTAGGTGAGGGCGGGAGGTCTTGTATAAACACACTAACTTCACACCATCTCTGCAGAAGCCACATCACCATAAATGCTGCACGGCCAATACAGACAACAGATTGACCATGCGGCGCATTTCACTAATTACCAGAGACGGTGGAAACTGAAATGTCATGACCAGTGATGTACGCAGTGGAGGGGTAAACTCAGTTATGCACCTTTATTTTGTGAGTAGGATTTACATGGCCAGACACAGCTCCTGTTTAAAAACCCTTTATTTAGAAGAATTTAGATCATTGACATTTCCATCTTGGCCATTGGAGAGTATGCCCAGGGAAGCGTGGGGACAAACTTTCCCGAAAAGAGGGGAAAGTGTAACAAACCATGTCCAAGAAGGCCTGTTTCAATGCCCCCCCAAAAGGGTTAACTGTTAGATGATAGTATACTGTAGTGTACAGTGATAAGACAATTTATTACTACTATTGGTTGTGGGGTTTTGTTGTTGTTATTAATATAATTTTCATGTAAATCATTGTAAATCACTGATGCTAAGGCTCTCTTTGTTGCATTTTATTTTGGTAGCGGTTAGTTTGTTAGTATTACGAACAGACAGAGCGACGGCCCTGCCCTTCATGAGTCCCAGGCTCCCAGGCTCAGCTGGCCCGGCTGTCAGTACCTGGTAATGCATCATGATCAGTCCAATCAAAGCTACTGTAGATATGTGATTTTAAGTAATTTTATCTGTGTCCAATGACCTTCCTTGAGCCTTCTTGGATGGGCACTTCTAATGTAACTCTATGGCAGCACCCAAGGGGCTAGAATTTTAGAACTCTACCCTTAGACTTGGAGGTGACGTAGTGTCCCCATGAGTGACAACACTGAGCCAATCACGGCGCAATGCTCCATATTTTCTGTAGGCTTGCTCCACCACCACAGAAAGCACTGAGCTAGGCTGAAGCACCTGTTTGTATGTGCCTTTATTAACTCAATGATATATATTTTTTACATTGTTTGCAAACTGAGATGGGACACATATTAATGCCAAAATAACATGCAAAACAGGCAAAATGTTTGTTGTGCCTTCCTCACAACTGTCTTGGTGTGTTTGGACCATGATAGTTGAAACTTTCGACCCATACCTACATGTTCAAATTACCTCGACTAACCTGTACCCCTCGCATTTCAGCCCTGCCACAAAAGGACCAGCTGACATCATGTCAGTGATTCTCTCATTAACACAGGTGTGAGTGTTGACGAGGACAAGGCTGGAGATCACTCTGTCATGCTGATTGAGTTCGAATAACAGACTGGAAACTTCAAAAGGAGGGTGGTGCTTGGAATCATTGTTCTTCCTCTGTCAACCATGGTTACCTGCAAGGAAACACGTGCAGTCATCATTGCTTTGCACAAAAAGGGCTTCACAGGCAAGGATATTGCTGCCAGTAAGATTGCGCCTAAATCAACCATTTATCAGATCATCAACAACTTCAAGGAGAGCGGTTCAATTGTTGAAGGCTTCAGGGCGCCCAAGAAAGTCCAGCAAGCGCCAGGACTGTCTCCTAAAGTTGATTCAGCTGTGGGATCGTGGCACCACCAATACAGAGCTTGCTCAGAAATGGCAGCAGGCAGGTGTGAGTGCATCTGCATGCACAGTGAGGCGAAGACTTTTGGAGGATGGCCTGGTGTCAATGTAACAGTACAACTTTACGTCCGTCCCCTCGCCCATACCCGGGCGCGAACCAGGGACCTTCTGCACACAACGACAACAGTCACCCTCGAAGCATCGTTACCCATCGCTCCACAAAAGCCGTGGCCCTTGCAGAGCAAGGGGAACTACTACTTCAAGGTCTCAGAGCAAGTGACGTAACCGATTGAAACGCTATTTAGCGCACACCGCTAACTAAGCTAGCCGTTTCACATCCGTTACATCAAGAAGGGCAGCAAAGAAGCCACTTCTCTCCAGGAAAAACATCAGGGACAGATTGATATTCTGCAAAAGGTACAGGGATTGGACTGCTGAGGACTGAGGTAAAGTCATTTTCTCTGATGAATCCCCTTTCTTTTTGTTTGGGGCATCCGGAAAAAAGCTTGTCCGGAGAAGACAAGGTGAGTGCTTACCATCAGTCCTGTGTCATGCCAACAGTAAAGCATCCTGAGACCATTCATGCGTGGGGTTGCTTCTCAGCCAAGGGAGTGGGCTCACTCACAATTTTGCCTAAGAACACAGCCATGAATAAAGAATGGCACCAACACATCCTTTTCGGTCCATGGCAGGAAACTCCCCAGACCTTAATCCCATTGAGAACTTGTGGTCAATCCTCAAGAGACGGGTGGACAAACAAACACTCACAAATTCTGACAAACTCCAAGCTTTGATTATGCAAGAATGGGCTTCCATCAGTCAGGATGTAGCCCAGAAGTTAATTGACAGCATGCCAGGGCAGATTGCAGAGGTCTTGAAAAAGAAGGTTCAACACTGCAAATATTGACTCTTTGCATCAACTTCATGTAATTGTCAATAAAAGCCTTTGACACTTATGAAATGCTTGTAATTATACTTCAGTATTTCATAGTAACATCTGACAAAAATATCTAAAGACACTGAAACAGCACACTTTGAAAATGTATATTTGTCATTCTCAAAACTTTTGGCCACGACTGTATATGGCCTCATTATCTTACATATCCCGTCTTCCAGGGTCTCCACAGGGTCGATCAGTTTGTGTCTCTTTAGGGCTGGGGCTATCTGATGCGGCTGCAGGTGAGTCTCACAGAAATAATTTAGACAATCCAGACAGGACTTCAGGGCCTTGAGATTCGTCCTAGTGCGGACATCACAGAACACTTCTCCAGGCACAGTAGGGTGATGGTCTGAGCAACTAATAGCTTTCACCTCAACTGACTTCCTGAACTTAATAGCTATCTCAGAAATGAAAGTATTGACAAACAGATCTGGTCTACTAGAAAATGTTTTCTAACATACTGGACACTGGTAGTATTCCAGTATCTGCTGATACAGACCTTGCAGAAGTTGTCCACATAGAAGAGAGACAGGCTCAGTGAACACATGAACTGGACAACTACAAATACCTAGGTGCTGGTTAGACTGTAAATTCTCCTTCCAGACTCACATTATTAAGCAACTCCAATCCAAAATTACATCTAGAATCGGCTTCCTATTTTGCAACAAAGCCCCTTCACTCATGCTGCCAAACATCCCCTCATAAAATTGACTATCATACCGATCCTCGACTTTGGCGATGTCATTTACAAAATAGCACCCAACACTATACTCAACAAATTGGATGTAGTCTATCACAGTGCCATCCATTTTGTCACCAAAGCCCCATATACTACCCATCACTGCGACAAGTATGCTCTCGTTGGCTGGTCCTTGCTACATATTTGTCGCCAAACCCACTGGCTTCAGGTCATCTATAAGTCTTTGCTAGGTAAAGCTCCGCCTTATCTCAGCTCACTGGTCACCATAGCAACACCCACTCGTTCCACGCACTCCAGCAGGTATATTTCACTGGTCATCCCCAAAGCCAACACCTGCTTTGGCCACCTTTCCTCTGCTGCCAATGACTAGAATGTATTGCAAAAATCACTTAAGTTGGAGACTCATATCTCCCTCACAAACTTTAAGCTTCAGCTGTCAGAGCAGTTTACCAATCGCTGCAGCTGTACACAGCCCATCTGTAAATAGCCCATCCAACCAACTACCTACCTCATCCCAATATTTGTTTTTCTACTCTTTTGCACACCAGTATTTCTACTTGCACATCCTCATCTGCACATATATTACTCCAGTGTAAATAGCTAAATTGTAATTCCTTCACCACTATTGGCCTATTTATTGCCTTACCTCCTTACTTCATTTGCACACATATACAGATTTTTCTATTGTGTTATTGACTATGTTTGTTTATCCCATGTGTAACTCTGTTGTTTGTGTCGCAGTAGTAAGTGAGAACTTGTTCTCAACTGGCCTACCTGGTTAAATAAAGGTGAAATAAAAAGATTGTTGTAATATGCGCAGGTGGCATAGCCATTTATAAATCAAATCAAACTTTGTCACATGAGCAGAATACAAGTATAGACCATTCTGTAAAATGTTTACTTACAAGCCCTTAACCAACAGTGCAGTTCAAGTTAAGAAAACATTTACCAAATAAACTAAACAGTCAAAAAATATATATAAAAAAATAATTAAATAACAATAACGAGGCTATACACAGGGGGTACCGGTACCGAGTCAGTGTGCGGGGGTACAGGTTAGTTGAGGTCATTTGTACATGTAGGTAGGGGTGAAGTGACTATGTATAGATAATAAACAGCGAGTAGCAGCAGTGTACAAAACACATGTTTATTTAACTGGGCAAGTCAGTTAAGAACAAATTCTTATTTACAATGACGGCCTACCAAAATACAAAAAGGGACGGGGGCCTGGGATATATATATTAAAAAAATATATAAATATAGGACACATCACAACA
Source organism: Oncorhynchus keta (assembly GCF_023373465.1). NCBI lineage: Eukaryota > Metazoa > Chordata > Actinopteri > Salmoniformes > Salmonidae > Oncorhynchus > Oncorhynchus keta. Next base: position 64,093,562 of record NC_068424.1, on the reverse strand, counting down.
AGAGAGACAACACTACATAAAGAGAGACCTAAGACAACATTGCAAGGCAGCAACACATGGTAGTATTCCAGTATCTGCTGATACAGACCTTGCAAAAATGGTAGCAACCAATTTGTAAGTCGCTCTGGATAAGAGCGTCTGCTAAATGACTTAAATGTAAATGTAAACATAACAACATGGTAGCAGCACAAAACATAATGCAAACATTATTGGGCACAAACAACAGCACAAAAGGCAAGAAGGTAGAAACAACAATACATCACACAATGCAGCCACAACTGGCAGTGAGTGTCCATAATTGAGTCTTTGAATGAAGAGATTGAGATAAAACTGTCCAGTTTGAGTGTTTGTTGCAACCTTTTCCTGTTGCTAGCTGCAGCGAACTGAAAAGAGAGGATGTTTGTGGTTTGGGGACTTTTAACAGAATGTGACTGGCAGAACGGGTGTTGTATGTGGAGGATGAGGGCTGCAGTATATATCTCAGATAGGGGGAGTGAGGTCTAAGAGGGTTTTATACATAAGCATCAACCAGTGGGTCTTGCGACAGGTATACAGAGATGACCAGTTTACAGAGGAGTTGAGGCCACTAGGCTACCCTGCCGTTATACAGTCCTTTATTATCATTGTGCTTTGGAATATACAGTGTATTCATTACCACTGTTTTCTGTCCATTACATAGCCACTACCATTCCACTACCTTTTCATTCATGTGTGTCAAAGTATCCTTGTGTGTAACTCTTACCATGTTTTGTGCTGCTGCCATGTTGTTGTCATCTGGTGTTGCTACCATGCTATGATGTTGTCTTGGGTCTCCCTTTATGTAGTGTTGTGATATCTCTTGTCGTGATGGGTCCTATATTCCTTATTTTGAATCAAATCCAAAAATGTTTAACACCATTTGAATATAATAATGATCAATTGTAAACAAAAGCAGCAGTTAGGACAGCTCAAACAGACAGGAAAAATAATGCATTACACTAATGACATATTCAATCTAATTTATTTCAACTCATTTTACATGGATAGAAAACATAGAATTTCCATGTTTATGATTTCACTTTAGTGGCTTTCTTAGCCTTCTTGGGCTTTCCCTTCTCTGCATTTGGCCTCTCCAGACGATTAAACAGGACTCCAGTGTCAGGACCCAGTGCTCTGCCCTCAAAGGGGCAGTCCTTTCCCTGATATTTAACCAGGAAGTCCAGAGCAGCCCAGCTCTTCTCCTCTGGCTTTACCCCCAGCCTGGACAGAAGTTTGTCTGCTATCTCTGGCACTATGGGCTGTAGGAGTGTCCCATACATCCTCAGACACTCTAGGGACACGTGGAGGATGGTGTCCAGCCACAGCTGGTCCATCCCATCCCCACTGCCCAACTTCCATGGTGTGTGCCGCTGGACAAAGCCGTTGGTCTGCCTCACGCACCGGTTAATGGCCTCCAGAGCTTTGTACACCTGCACACTATTGTAGTGCTGCTCCACCACAGCTGGTAGTGCACGTACAGCATCCAGCATGTGATAATCTTCATCCACAGCCCTCCCCTTATGTGCTACAGTCCCTTGACTGGGGAAGGAGTCAGAGCAGAAGTGGGGGTAGACCTGAGCTGGGTTGAGAGAGGGAGCAGTGCAGCGGTTTAGAAGGCCACCCAGCGAGTCTGTCAGCTCGGCATTGAGCAGTTTGACCACTTTATCATCGTCATAGTCGCAGTCTGTGTCTGGGACCCCCTGGCGCAGGAGGAAGTACCTCATACCGTCTATGGTGAACCTTTGAGACCTCTCCAGGGGGTCCACCACATTCCCCAAGCTTTTAGACATTTTCTTCCCTCCCACTGTCCAATGAGAGTGCACATGTATGGTCTGTGGGAGGGGCAAGTCAGCAGCCAGTAGGAATGCCGGCCAATAGATGGCATGGAATTTGAGAATGTCCTTTCCCACGACATGATGGGCAGCCCTCCACCATTTAGAGTGTGAGTCCGGGTAACCAGCCACTGTGAGGTAGTTGACCAGGGCGTCTAACCACACGTAGATTGTCTGGTCGAGGTCACCAGGAACTGGAATGCCCCACTGGAGGCGGCTTCTCTGGCGGGAGACAGAGAGGTCTGGGAGGTCCTCCTGGAGCCACTGGAGAACGGCGCGGTGGAACCGTTCTGGCTGCACTGCTCTGGGGTTCCCCTCCAGCCACTCCTGCAGCCGGGACCGGAACTCAGACAGACGGAACATGTAGTTGTCCTCCTTCATCCACTCCACCTGCAAAAGACAAACCAGATTTTATTTGATGAGAAAAACAATGTATAAAAGAGCACTAGAGTAGTAAATAAAGTTTTTTTTTAATAATTCAAACCTGCTTGAGTCACTGGACCTGAATTTATCTGACACGATGGATATGATTTTTCCTGTTCTCTTTCAGATTGTGTAGGTGTTACTTCAGAAACATCACGTTTTGAATACAGACACCTTCTACATTTTATCTCACCTTCCTAATCGTTATTACATTTCTTATGCTAGAAAGAGAAGCGTTGCATGGCCATACCAAGGAACAACACTCAGTAAATGACATGAATCAATGAGATGTAGTAGTAAACCTTGTTATGATGCGAGCAACAACTATTTATGAAGTCATCCTTTAGCCTACCTTGTGGCCGCTCTCCAGAGAGATCTTGATCTCCTTCCCTGATGAATCCTTGGCATCTCCCACCTGCGATGGCATGAGGAAGCTCTCGTCCTGCGTGGAGTACCAGCCTTCATAATTACCCTTATAGATGAAGCCTTTACTCTGAAGCACGGTCCAGAAGTGCTCCACTGCACAGCGGTGTCTCTCCTCAGTGGTACGGATGTAGTCAGTGTATGAGATGTGACAGCTCTTGAAGAGGTATTTGAATCGCTCAGATACTTTAGTGCAGAAACTTAGAGGATCCTGTCCGGCAGCATTGGCAGCCTGTTGGATTTTGAGTCCGTGCTCATCTGTACCTGAAATGCAAAGATGTTATTTAGATATTATGAATGAAGGGGGTGAGTCTCGAAACTCGGGTCGCCTGTCCCCAAGGTAAATCAAATGACAGTTTAGCAGATGTTATAGCCGTTACAGCGAAATGCGTGTGTTACTAGCTCCTAACAGTGAGGCAAAATGTCAAACAAGTACACAATCAAAAACGAGACAATAAATCATGAATGTCCGAACGAATACAGTTAACAACCCAAATAACATTACAATTGGATTACTGAAACAATCTATGCGTATATACACCAACAAGACATATGTACAGCAGTAGATATTAGTGAGCTATGTTGAGAATCATGTGTATAACAATAACTAATAGCAATGTACAGTAGTAGATATCAGAATGAGGTAAGTGAAGAATACAGTATAAAAGAAACAGTCCCGTGTTCAATGTCTCTATATACGTGGGACTGCAGCATTGGCTGTGTGTCTGTGCATTTGTAATGCGCAGGTGGGTTTTGGGTCATGAAATATTATGTGGATGAAGGGCGAGTGGGTTGCAGTCAGATTGAAAAAAAAAATATATATATATATATATATGTGTAATTTCTATAGGTTACATTGAGGTTTTTACTTCATTATTTTGGCATAAGTGAGTAAGCATGCTTCAGTAACAGAGCTCAGCTAGCCGAATGAGTGCTCACATACTCTTAAAAGACCTTCGGCTTGAAAAACAAGAATAAAAAGCAACAATAGTACTGTGTTGGTCAATTTTGAGACACTGTAGGCTGAATTAGTCTAGGATAACTCAAGAAATGTCATGAATTTATGTTTTTGCATCTGACTTGGATGTTTGGTGCAGTATTTTCAAGTGAAAATATGTACACGAGAACAACTCATCTCTCGTTGAAAAACAACAGGCACTTCATTGAAGAATCCCTACTGTTAACCAATCACCGACGAGTGGGCGGAGACTTCGGCTTGCCTCAAGAAAATGTTTTGTGTGCCCTAACAGAGAATTTCTGTGTAGGTAGTTGTGGAAAAATGTAGGGACGTGACAAATAGACAATTTTGTCAATGTTTAAACTGCCATTTTTTAAAATCAGCTTTCCATAAAAAATGATAAGACCTTTTTATAAAATTCCAGGTGAAATCCTATTGCGTGATATGACCACGAGGAGACATTTCCTTTTGCCGTCTTCACTGGAGTCTCGCCCCACTACTGAACTGACAAGTGTTGTTTGTAACACAAGATGGAGGAGAGCCTGTCTCCTGTCAGAGATTGCAGTCATTTTGGGAGATTGCAAAATGACTTTTTCATTCAAAACAGGATAAATATATAGTTTCAGGTGATAATAAAACATGTTTTCTTTAGTTACTTCTACCTCAACTTGTTTCTTTAACTTTATTGTCCATTGAAATGCATGTGATCCGCCGCAACGTAACAGAGTGCTTATGGGTAATGTGAATGAGGTTTATGCGTTCATCTGGATGTGTGTAACACAAGTTCAACATTCACCTTTTGCTACTATTTCTGTCAAGCCGTCTACAGACAGTTTGACGCATACACAATAAATCCAATGAATGCACCGCATAGAACGCGCTGCAAGGCAAAGACATCGTTCCATCGGAAATGAATGCACAGTGCATTCGGAAAGTTCTCAGACCCCTTGACTCTTTTCACATTTTGTTACGTTACAGCCTTATTCTAAAACAGGTTAAATTGTTTTCCCCCCCCAACAACCTACACACACAATACCCAAATATGACAAGGCAAAAATAGTTTTTTTAGATGACATCACATATTCAGACCCTTTACTCAGCACTTTTGGCAGCGATTCCAGCTTCAAGTCTTCTTGGGTAAAATGCAAAATGCAAGGTGTTACCAAAGTGTTAAGGTTTGGGCCTAACTTTATGCACGGCAAATATCTTACATGCCAATCGCTTTTTGGGAATGGGCAGAGTCAACCTTGATCCACTGTCTCAAAAAGGATAATGTCTGAGTTTAGGGTTAAATGGACACTGAAATCTGGACACTGACTATGTCTATAACCTCTTTCAGTCTTAATATTAACTCCTGCAGGATTAAAAACATTTATTGCTGTAAAATTATACACCAAATGTACATTTTGACTAGGGAACAGGAGTGAAGAAATATGATTTCTTCCAGCATTTTGAGAGAACGCAAATGCACAGTCTGTAGAGGTTCCATTTTTATCAGCATCATAAAAGTGGACGGTATTTCACCGTAAAACATAAAATATGCATTCGAACTGAAATGTTAACAGAAACATGTTGGGTCATTTTCACAGCTTTCTATTTCCTTACAAATCGGTTAAACTGATGTCATTTAGAAATTTTGCACAAAAAAAAAATCTGATGGCTGTTCAACAGTCTGATAGAGACCTGGGGATCGAAAGAAGCTGTTTTTCAGTCTGTCCCGGCTTTGATGCACCTGTACTGTCTCAGTCTGCTAGATGGTAGTAGAGTGAACAGACCGTGACTCAGGTGGCTGAGATCCTTGATGATTTCTTGGCCTTCCTGTGTGTAACCGATGTGAAATGGCTAGCTAGTTAGTAAGTGGGGTGCTCTCTAATACCGTTTCAATCAGTGACGTCACTCGCTCTGAGATCTCGAAGTAGTTGTTCCCTGTGCTCTGCAAGGGCTGCAGCTTTTGTGGAGCGATGGGTAACGATGCTTCGTGGGAGGCAGTTGTTGATGTGTGCAGAGGGTCCCTGGTTCGAACCCAGGTAGGGACGGGGAGAGGGACGGAATCTATACTGTTACATGTGACACAGTGCTGTAAAGCTTTTGACTCCCATGCGGATGAGGGCATGCTCCCGCTCTGTCTCCTGTAGACCACAATCAGCTCCTTTGTTTTTTTTACATTAAGGAAGAGGTTATTTTTCTGGCATGACTCCGCCAGAGCTCTAACCTCCTCCCTGTAGGCTCGTCATTGTTGATAATCAGGCCTACCACTGTCATGTCATCAGTAAACTTGATGATTGAGTTGGAGTCGTGTGTAGCCACACAGTCATAGGTAAACAGGGAGTACAGGAGGGGGCTGGGGACAAACCCATGGCGTGCCCTGTGTTGAGGATCAGTGTAGCGGAGGTGTTGTTGCATACTCTCACCACCCTGGGTCTGCCCTTCAAGGATGGGCTAGGTAAGCGTGTTAACCAATGCTTCAATAGGGATATTTCACTTCACGCTTATAAACAAGGGCAACTACAATATTACCACAATAGTGTAACGACCCTGGGTTTAGAGCGTGGAAATCGACTCAATCAATCCACATTGATTTGCATGTGTTTTTCACTCACCTGTGACAAACCTGGAGTTGAACCCCTGTAGAAGCTTGTATCTGTGCAGGAAGTCAGCAGTAACAGCCGAGTACAAGTGTCCAATATGAGGGGCAGCGTTCACATAGAAGATAGGGGTGGTGATATAATAGTTCCGGTCTTCGGTCGGAATATCAGTGCACAGGCGTCTCACCATGAGCCTTTTGCAATTCCAGAATGATGGGGATGGAGAAAGTGCACATCTTGTAGCATGGCTGAATGACCATCTCTGTGCAACCTTACAGTTTCTGATAATGGAGAGGTACGTCTTCATCATGGGACAATAGGCAACTGTTGACAGCGTCCACAAATTATGACTGTGAGGTTATGACGGACCATATGACAAACGTTACCAACTCAGCGTTGATATTGCGGTCCATTGTAAATGGCAACAGTGATATCCTCGCCCGGTGTTAATTCATTTCTAAAAAGCCTATGAGTCGTAGAGAAAAGTAACGACACCAGAAATGTCAAAACAGTTTAGTATTTTGAGTAATCCTGGTATTTGTTTGTTTTTATATAAATATAATTCCGTAAAGGACTCCACTTTACATATCTTTATGAAACCCACGTGTTTCCCTGCCAAGGTTAGATCTTCTTCCGTTTGCTACAACGTAATTTCGGATTAATCCAATCACAGTGCACAACAAATTTATACCACCCCTTTCTACAGGGAACAACCAATCCGATCAGCAGGAAGACGCACAATTCGTTTTACATGGCCCGGTGCCCCGGTTTAACGTGGTTTTGCTTACTTTCAACTATTCCATGGTTTAAAAAAATATCCACTCACCCGAGGCACCTTGTACCTTGTAAAACGAGTGTTATGCGTTATCATTGGGACGAAACCACGGATGCGTAAATGTGAAGCATCCGGTTGGCGGTTGGCACTACCAAATATGGTGACGAGGAAGCCCAGTGGCCGGTAGTGGGAGAAGATGGCTCGAGATGGATTTTGGCCAACATTCTGATCATTTTCTCAACGATTAAACATTTGATCTCAATACAGTTTCCGGAACTGAGTTTTATTTATTTAACCATGTAAGCCAGTTGAGAACAAGTTCTCATTTACAACTGCGACCTAGCCAAGATAAAGCAAAGCAGTGCGACAAAAACTACAGTTACACATAAACAAACGTACAGTTCTGAACCGAGTGCACGAAGTTTTGTAGATTTCACACTTTTCACAGTTTTTTTTTTAAATCGCGTTGTTCAGGAGTGCAAGGGCGAATTGAGTTATTGCACATGCGCAACTTCACATTCCCGGACTGAACTATGCAAATACATGCTAGAACGCGCCAATGCTCGTGCTTGACTATGCCCACGATGATTCATTTGCTCCCATTGGAAATGACAGGCTGTATGTAGTCTTGGGTTAGTTCTTATCCTACAGACCCTGGTGCGACTCCAGGCTGTATCACAACCGGCCGTGATTGGGACAAAGTGTTGTGAGTCTCTTTAAACAAATCAGATGGATCAACACCCTCGCTATCTTTCTGTAGTCTCTCCAATACTTCTAGATCAACTACTGGAGGTCGGAGTAGCCATGGTGGATTTACAGGAATAGCTACCATTGGACTAAACTCCCTTCCATACAGTCCAATCTCTTTCACCTGGGTATTACCCACCCAAAGTTTGTGTTCTGTCTTCGGTCATGTTTCCAACATGCCTGTAAAATCCGTTTTGTAGGATGAGACACCCCATGTCCCTGTAGGTTAACCCAATAATGAATTGCCAACTGCTGTCTCCTAATCTACAAAAGCGACAATGTCACCCATTTCCACCTACAGTGCAGCCACTGGGGTGATTCAAATAATCAACTAATCATCACGCTTTGATCATTTGAATCAACTGTGTAGTGTTAAAGCAAAAACCAAAACGTGCACCCCTTGTGAAACCCTGTCCTAGCGCTTACTTTAACTATTTTAAATGTCAACTTCAATGGCGTAGGGATGTACCAAGGATCCCGAATAGAACAGACCCGTGTAAAACGAACTCGCCCATTTTTGTCTCTGATATGTCCCACATAAACTCCCATTTGCTTGTTAATTTGGGTTTTCATAAAGTCAGTTGATGTAAATTATAAATGATTGTGGCGAGTTCGTAAACGTTGGCCAGATATGGTATGAAACAAATATAGCTATAAAATTACATATTCGACACTGACACTGCACGAGGAAGTGCAGTATCCATTCTGGGCGGACTCCAGCAGTCAGCTGCTTCTTTTCAGATCGAATGGGTTGAAAGCAAAGGTGAGCTCAAAGTACATGTTAGGATGTGTACTATACTAGCCTTTCGTGTTCACGTGAATGTTGTGTGCAAACAAGAAAGTAGAATAGCAAGTCCGCTATACAGCCCAATATGTGATGTAGAAACCTTTCTCTTCTTCTGCCTGGCTTGCTTATTTCAAAAGTTAGCTGGCTAGCTAGGCTAATAGACCCGCTACATTGCTTTGCCAGTCAAGTTATTGTTACCAGCTACGTCTTATGACCTCTGTTCAGAATGAGTAATTACAGGTAAAAAAAACAACAAAAAAAACGTTATTCAGATTCAGGTAGGAGATATTGCTGCTAATACTACCTCACCGCATACATCTGATCAAATGTGTAACGTTAGTAGACATCGTCACGCGATTAGAAAGTTAGCTAGCTAGCTGGCAACAATAAGACTAGCAGTTGAAGGAAATATTCAGGCTGAATTGAACTGTAAAAGCTAAGTATGTGGTCGTTACTGTAATTTCACCTTGACTCATTTATAGCTCCTCGTGAGCATATTACTGTTTATCATAACTCAATGTTTGTTTAAATTCAGACAGTTTCTAAAAAGTAACGTTTTTGTTAACAAACCCAGACACTATATAGCTTCTAAATATGCCTATGATCTAATCCATAGTTGCATCTACAAATTTGAGAATGGTTGCGTTTCTCCAGCCCGTTCCTCAGCTGTATTTGCAAACCCGTTGTGTCAAGGCTGCGGGATTGAACAACAAATATATTGATTGTCTTTAGGGTTAGTTAGGTGTTTAGGTTAATAGACATTAACAGTAGTAGACATGGTTAGAGAACCGCCATCCAGAACCTTTCAAAACCTGGGATCTGTGTACTCTGCATTATTATCACATCTGGTGGTGAATTTCAGATGGATATCGGAACAAACCGCACTGACTTCTACATTGGCCTCTCTCTTGCCATGAGCTCGAGCATATTCATTGGAGGAAGCTTCATCCTTAAGAAGAAAGGTCTTTTGCGATTGTCCAGCAAAGGGTTTATGCGAGCAGGTATTACCACCATCATACATAACTTCATCTTAACTTTAGCTACGTTGGGCAATTGAAAGTATGCTTACTGAATAAAACTTTAAACACTTGTATTATTAGTATAGTAGGCCCTATCTGTATGATCATACATTATATTTGTATTTATTAGGTCAGGGGGGATATGCTTACCTCAAGGAATGGCTATGGTGGGCAGGACTAATATCAAGTAAGTGTAGAAAAATCTGTCACCTGATCACAATGGTTCTTTATTTTAGAATACCAATTTAGCATTACTGAACTTTAGCATGTGGTACAGTAGGGTAAACCTTGTAGTAACAGTCCTCATTGACCTTTCCCTGTTAACATTGTGGTCTTTGTTTTCAAAGAGAAAGGGAGGCTGTTGTGGGTTTGGTATTTTTGCTGGTAGTCTTTTGTGATGATGCAACGACCCACATTGTCGTATTGAAATCTTTGAAGTACACATTCCTCAGAAGATCACATTTGTACATGTAGGCTGAATGAGAGCATAGTTATCAAAACTCACCTCCGCTTACAATTACAGTACCATGTGCATCGTCCCATGTCATTGTTGCATATTAATGCTGGTTTCTGTGTTTCAGTGGGAGCTGGGGAAGCAGCTAACTTTGCCGCTTACGCTTTTGCCCCTGCCACATTGGTAACACCACTGGGAGCAATGAGCGTTCTTGTGAGGTAAATGGCTGATTACTGAACTTCAGCTTGTGCTTTGATCGGTACTGAGTTCCTCATCTCATGAACTGTTAAGATAAGCGTGAGGTGACATTCTGTTTCAAAATGTAATAATCCATTTGCAAAGAACTAGTTCTAGGATGTTTTCCTGACACGTATTTGGGCCTAAAGTCAGTCAGACCTTATTGCATGCCATTAAAATGAAGATCGCTACAGAAAAAAAAAATCTGTTCATTTTGACTAGACAAACTTATTTTGCCTGCAGTGCTGTGCTGTCCTCATACTTCCTGAATGAGCGGTTGAATGTTCACGGGAAGATGGGCTGCTTGCTGTGCATCCTGGGTTCCACTGTCATGGTCATCCACGCCCCTCAGGAGGAGGAGGTGGCCTCCCTTACTGCCATGGCTGAGAAGCTCCAAGACCCAGGTACTGTAACTGACATCATGGGTCCAGATATACACAAACACTTTTCTATAATATCATCTTGCATCCCAAATAACTACTCATTATGTGATTTTTTTTTTTTTAAGGTTAAAAAAATATGTGCATTGCCTTTAGGCCAATCCCCTTGCATGCGCTGATAATGTTTTTGACCATGTTGAGAAACGTATTACTTCAGTCATACCAATGTCTCACATGTTGACCTATGCTGAATCACTCAGCAGCTGTTCAGAGCCACTGATCCCAAAAAGCATTGGCTTGTTAATAAGTAAAAATGCAAGAATCTCAACTATTGTATCATGCTCTTACAATTTACTCATTCAAATGTTCCGACTTGATGTCTCCCAGGATTCATAGTGTTCGCCGTGTCTGTTGTGACGAGCAGCTTGATCCTCATCTTCCTTGTCGCCCCGCGTTACGGCCAGAAAAACGTGCTGGTTTACATCCTGATCTGCTCCGTGATTGGCTCCCTGTCGGTGTCCTGCGTCAAGGGCCTGGGCATCGGCATTAAGGAGCTGTTCGCTGGCACTGCTGTCCTAAAGGAACCCCTGTTCTGGTGTCTACTCATTTGCCTGGTGATCTGCGTCAGCATCCAGATCAGCTATCTCAATAAAGCCCTGGACATTTATAACACGTCCATCGTCACGCCCATCTATTACGTGTTCTTCACCACCTCTGTAATGGCATGTTCAGCTATCCTCTTCAAGGAGTGGCTGAGCATGAGCACGGACGGAGCTGTGGGGACAGTCAGTGGGTTTCTCACAATTATCTTGGGTATCTTCCTCCTTCATGCATTTAAAGATCTCACATTCAGTTGGGACTCGCTGCCACTGTACCTGAGGAAGGGACCTCATGGATCCCCTTGGGGCCAGCAGGCCTACGTGGCCCTGCCCAGCCAGGAGAGCCAGGCAGAGGGGCCAGGGGAGGGGAAGCTGGCCAGAGAGGGGAACTCAAAGGGCAGCTACTCGCCAGAGGGCTCAATGAGGAGGAACAATAGCTTTGTCACCACTTAGCACTTGGGATCAATTCAGTTTTTAATTCAGTATGATTGAAGCTCAATTCATGACTCTGAAAACAATAGGCAATTTTGAATTCCTTAATTGAATTTCAGCTAATTTCCTGAATCGAAAACTGAATTGACTCCAACCCTATTTAGCACGAAGGCCAAATGTTTAGAGATCAATTTCCCATTGCCAGTTTTACATTTCTGTTTATTTGATATTTAACCACCTGCGTAGACAAGTGGAAAATATGTTTACTAAATACAGTCTTACAATGCAATAGCCACTGGAAGGATTGTTTGCCTAATTATCATGCACTGCAATCCAGTGAGCACATTGCATTTCTATACCGACAAATGTACAGTATGTCTAGAGATTAGCAAAGTCCAACAGAATTTTATTTTACTTCATGGTACACCTAAACCATTCAACTGGTTGAAAGTATTAGTCCTACAGGTTTCCCCTTAATCCGAATGGTTTCTACTGTATAAAAAAAACTGGTGTACATACACTTAATATTTAATCATGGACAGTGATAATTGAATGTATTGATTTTAGTTCAGATCCACTAGTTTTGATATGAACCGACTAGTGCCTTCTGTTTTTTACTGACTGAACTGTAACTTATTGATAGGCCTGTCTTATTCCTTTGTTTTAATGTTCTTTTAAAAATGCGAGACCTGTGAGTCAAGGCAATGCAGCTTTTACCTTTTGTGTACTTGCTTCAATCATCTTTCAAAGTTAGTGATTGTTCAATATTTGCAATCTGAGTGTGAAGTTACTGTAATGTAATTACCTCAATTGAATTTATTGATCATGTATATGAACATCAGTATTAACTGAGGCACTTTCCTTGAAATAGCCTCTTTTGAAACACATTCCTACTACTGCACGTGCCAAACTTAATGTATTTCTTAATCATTGATTTATAACATACTGCTCATTCTTTTAGTATGTCAATAAACAATTACCTTTTTATACAACAAGACCCTAATACTTGGACCACACTGTATTCAAAATGCCAATGATGACAAAGCAGCCAATAAGATTTGTTTATTGCATATATACAATGGAACACTTGTTTCAGCCATAGATAGTGCTCTTTTCCCAACAAGACATTGTTCGCACTATGACTTGGTATTGAATGCAGTGAGTTTTTGTGGCTTTCCGACGCAATGTCAAATTGAATGTCCCAGATTTTTGGCTCTTTGTTTCTGCCCCAGGACAACCTCTACAGCTGGGTAAACTTGTTTTAAAAGCATACTAATGAAGTTCTCCCATCTCAGTTTATGATATGATTGACATGCAACAGGCTCATTCAATTTACTACACAGTTTCAGAATCACCAACAATATGAAGATATTAGCTAGCTACCAACCAGAATTGTTACCACTGCACTTAATCTCATGTCCCACTAGGTGTGAGAGAACTTGGCTAGGTGACATGATACAAGGTGCAAAAACGAGGCACTTATCAAAACGACTTGTTTCTTCCCCACCTGGTTATTGGACAGTGTTCTCATTGCACCATATAGAAAGCTGGCATTGCTGTAAAACAACTTGATTGGCTGTTCAGCACCTTGTCAGTCTATCCAGTGGAGGATGTTGCTAGACTATTCAGACATGGATTCTGAGAAGGAGCCCTTACTCCTCTGTGTTTGTTCGAGTCTGTTCAGGATGAATTGGCTTGTGTCAATGAAGCGCTCTACACAGTTCACAAAGCAGATCTCTGTCCGGGAGTCCAGCTTGGGCCCAGGTTTGTCCATGCATTTCTCCTGTAAGGAACCAGAGTAGACGGGTGCTCAATCATTGGCTGGATCACATGTCATTGCATGGAGTGGAAGAGATTGCATCGTGCATGAGTAATTTGTTCACATCTAAAACACTATTTTAGGCGAGTACCCTACAGGTGGTTGATTGTGTAGGAGCTTAATTCAGGAGCCTAGTTATTGTAGCCAGTTAGCTTAATGCAGCAAACGTTTGCATTGAGCCACAAATACTGGCATTACAAGTTAGATAGTACAATAAAGAAGCATACATGTCCAATGATTCACTGGCAAACTATGTACATTTTTATGCATTCATGTACTTGATCGCCAGATGTTCAAGTAGCTAGCTACAGTAGTTCACCGAGCTAGCAAGTTGTCATTGCAGAAGCGTTTCTTACCCAACACACTTCAGTCATCTGATGGACCAACTGCTGAAACCTTTGTTTTTGGGACTCGATTTCGATGAATTGCTGAAGCTGAGGGTCTGCTGTGGCTCCTTGGTTTTCCATGTTCATGTGCAAATCGCTTATAAATTAGACAGAAATGTACAATTATTTGATAATTGTAAACGATTGACTGCAGTTCCTGACCTTCACGTGTGTGAATCGGCTTGCGCATCACAGGAAACGGAAGAGTGCTGGACCAATCAGAAAGTGCGCCACTAAGAACAGTCAATTCCATTTGATGTGGGGACATGCTAGTCACCAAAACATTTTGTTATCAAGCTTTATCGACTTTATCCATATTGTCATTATATGCAATATGTTTCTCTTAAGATACTGAGGCTCAGACGCTGCAAGGTAGGCTGCTGCTCTTTCTCAATCATTTAATGAAAGAACATAGCTACATTTTCAGTTGATAAAGGGTGTTTCTTCTTACTATACATTTCAGTGGCTAGACATAGAAAAGAAACAAGAAATCTTACAGAAACAGATTGGCCTCTCGTATGTATATGTATGTATGTATGTATGTATGTATGTATGTATGTATGTATGTATGTATGTATGTATGTATGTATTATTGAATGCAGTTCACCAATGATAGTAATAAAATAAAACATACAAAATAAATAAGGAAAAACTTTTCATATCTATCTTCATATCTCAATAACCAACAGATACATTCATCAAATAATATTTTATTTCACTACTGGAGTTCATCATGGGAGTCCCATGTTCAACCATATAGCATCTCTCAGCGCTCCCATAGGATGGCTGATCCTTCTTTAACAGTTTTATCTACTTCTCCTAAAGCAGGTTCCTCAATGGCCGATGCACAGAATGAATGAGGCCCTGAGGGGATGAAGCCTTGAGTCTGCTCTGCATGAGGAAGTGTATCTGCCAGAGGGATGAGTCTGCGAACTGTGTTTCAATCTCAGAATGTGGTGGTTGGTTCTACTGGAGCTCATAGAGCAAGTCCTGAACAGTCACCGACAGCTCCTGAAAGGTGGGTCTCTCGTCCGCCTTCTGCCAGTCAATTCAAGAGGAGGGACAAGACATGAAGGTGAGGCAAACTGTTTTAGATTAGAAGCTGTCAAGCTGACATGTCCATTCTACTGACATTTATCTTTGACCCCCACTCATCTAGCCTGATCCCTGAACTGTGCAGTTTTGCAAACTTGGTTTGACAGTGACCATGAAATTTGTCAAGACAGAATATACAGATCTGGGACCAGGCATTATGCTGGCTACTTTATACTGTACGTACATCCAGCCAACAGCTGGTCATGATGGTGTAGACTCTGTCGTTGGCCAACTGGGGGCGATAGAGGCGATGGCCTCGGGACACCTGTTCCACTATCTCATTGTTGTTTAACCGTTCGTAGGGAAGCCTCCCTAAGGTGTAGACCTCCCACATTAAGACCCCTATGGAGAGCAAGGTAACCTTGTCAATATTTATTAAATGATCAGCAGTAATGTAATGATCAGTTAGTGAATTAAAGGCTAAATAGCTGGAACCTGTTCCCAGATCTGTTCACTCTCGCCAACTCATATGGTCATTGGTGTGACAACAACCATACCGAGTTGACAAGACAGCTCAAACAGACCTGGGACCTGGATCTGAGCTAAGATAGGAGGCCTATACAAACCATAAGCCCAGATGTCTGACTTGCTGCTGAATTTACAGTAGAGCAGGACCTCAGGAGGAGACCAGCGCACTGGGAACTTGGAGCCTGCAGAGCTGGTGTACTCATCATCCAGGACATACCTGACATGACAGGGAGAGTTGTCAACTTGTCAAGAAAGTAGCAAGAATTACATAATATTGCTGTAAGAATCAACTGTAGATTTGATTTATTTGTCAGGTATTTCTGCAGTGTGTGCTTATTTGTAAAAGCTGCCAGATTCAAGTACAACAATCACAGTCGTTTACCTCGACAGTCCAAAGTCAGTGACTTTAATGGTCCCATTGGTATCTACCAAGCAGTTTCTTGCAGCCTGAGAAATAGAACAGAGTATGTGTTATTTGGGCCCAGTATTGTTTAGTATAGGATATTAGTAGTATCATGTCAGGATCAGACTTGCTGTGTCTTTCAAATATGTGAACTGCGCTTGATTTAGTTTGAACAATCAGTGTAATAGTCCCAAAAGGGAGACAGTGGAATAGTCCCAAAAGGGGAAATGGCAAAACCCAAGCTATTTGACTTATAAGTATGTGATGGAAATGTTTATCATGTGAAGAGACAGCCTTGAAAATGTTAATATTGTCTTAGTGTCGTAAATAATCCTTGGTTCCTGCCTGTGCTTGGTAAAGATATGAGTGGAGGGGCGACATGACCTCCTCCTTAGGACCATCTGGCAGAACGCCCAGAATATGTTCTATAAGTTAAGATGGGTGACGGTGCCAGACACATGCCGGAACCAATCCTATGAACGAAACCTATGCAATGTGTCTGGAACCAGTATATAAGGATCTAACAGGACTGCCCCAGGTAGAGCTCCTGAGCGACATGTGTACTTGGTGCATTGAGTTGGTTGGAACCTCTCCAGCGCGCTGATAATAAATAATGTATCATTTAAGATTGACTTTGAGTGTCCCTCTGTAGAATTTCCACAACAATTATAATATCTTACCAGGTCTCTGTGGATGTACTGCTGAGCCTCCAGATAGGCCATGCCCTCTGTGACGTCTTTACACATTTCCAGGAGCTGGATGGGGGATGGATGCTGCTTCAGCCCTTCCCGCAGATAGCTGAGTAGGCAGCCGTTGGAGAGGAACTCTGTGACAATGTAGATGGGCCTTTGTTTGGTGCACACACCGTACAGCTGAACCAAGTTCTCGTGGCGGAGCTTCCTAGTTCAAGCGAAAAGAGACAAGAATAAGCATGTGTTGTAGGCCTATGTAGGTTAAATTGAGCAACACTATTGTCTAAGGTGGCAAAATTCCGAGAACTTTCAATAAATTCCCTGGTTTTTCCGAAATCCCATTTGGAGGATTCCCAGAATCAGGAGGGAATAAGCAGGAAATCCAGAATCCTCCAATCAGGGTTTTTGGAAAACCAGGGAATTTATTGAAAGTTCACGGAATTTTACAATTCGACTGCCCCATAAGAGGAGAATTTCAGCAGGGGACAAGGTAGAGCTGTTACCAAATATGACTCTAAATACTGTACCTCTTGTCCACAGGAGTTAGCTGGCATCTCAATTGGGGAGGACAGCCTCATGGTAATGACTGGAGCGGAATTAGTGGAATACTATCAAATACATAAAAAACATGGTTTCCATGTGTTTGATGCCATTCCATTAACTCCGTGCCAGCCATTATTATGAGCCATTCTCCCCTCAGCAGCCTCCAAAGCTCTGGATATATCTCTACCTATGGATCTATTCCCTATGGCTCTAGTCCCTATTGCTCTATTTACCTAGTCACTTTACCTCTACCTATATGAATGTGACAAATACGATTTGATTTGATTTACATCAGCACAAGTGCCTTAGGTGTAGCAGGTATGGTAGTAGGAGATAGGGATTGAATTGAAATTGAGCATTCATGTAATACATTTGACCCCATAGTCCACTGACTGCAGCCATCTGAGATAAAAAAAAGAGCTTTGCTTACATCATGACTTTGGCCTCCTCTATGAAGTCGTCTTCAGACATGGAGCCCTCCTTGATCATCTTGATGGCCACGTCATGCTGGCCCTGCCACTTTCCATACTTCACCACTCCAAACTGCCCGTTGCCCAGCTCCTTGATGAAGGTGAGGTGGCGTGGGTCAATCTCCCATACCCCTGGAGGACAAAACAACAAATTGAAGGAACACAATGTTTACTCATGTTAGCAATCAAGCCACAGATAGCATTTCTCAAAGTCAGTCATAAGGGTTTCTGTTACTGCACTATTCTGGTCCCATATTGTATGTGCCACGACAAACTATTCTATTGTTGTCAAGTGGTACAGCTACATATCTTCAGCCTGACAACACACACAGACAGAGAGGAGTTGCCCAGAACACAAACAGACCGGACCACCAGGCTACAGTATATACACAATACTCTCTCAATAGAAATGTATTGAAAGAACACACTCACCATAACCAAGCCCTGCTGTAGAAGGGGCATTTTTTGCACGACTTGACACAATGTATTTCAGCCTGCTGACCATACCTGGAATGGGACATGATGGACAATATATCGTAAGTGCTGTATTTCATCATGATGAACCTGTACTGTTACACAGATGCATATGAAGTGATGTGTTGGTGTAGGGTTGCACATTTCCGGCTAGTTTCCCAAAATGTCCTGGTTTTCCAGAAATCTCGGTTGGAAAATTCCTGGAATAAGAAGGAAATCTAGAACCCTCCAACCAGGATTTCTGGAAAACCTGGGAATTTTAGGAAAGTTACTGGAATTTTGAAAACCTTAGTTGGGGTTAGTTGTACCTGCTGCATTGTGCTGGTGGTAGTTAATGAGGTCTGGGATGCTGCTGAAATTGTGCTTCTCTGCCAAGTAGAACTGGCCTTGTTGGGTGGTGCAGATGTTGTAGTGTCTGCAGTTACCCGCAGTCTCCCTAATGGGAAGAGTGAGTAGTGTTTGGTTTGGTTTGAGTTAGGAGTGTTATGTTTGGTGTGAGTGAGGAGAGTTACTAGGTTGTGTTAAAGGGATAGGAATTTAAAGGGACACAACACTCCAAAATCAAACTTTGTCAGATGCTTTTAGACCTCAAAAGTAGCCTAATTCCATTGAATCTACATCCCACGCCCTTGGTTGTGTAGATCTAGTTATATGCCTCAACCCCAAATGAATGTAAAAGATAAGCACTGCACACCTAGAAATTACATAGTTCTTATCTCTTTTGTAAACAAATGTTATTGTGGTGTATAGCTGGATCTTTAATATTGGAGTGTAATGTCCCTTTTTAATAGTTTTGTTTATTTTCATGAGCTGTGAATCTGAAAGTAACAACAAGATGCTCTGTTCACACATTGATTGCATCCAAAATGGCACCCTATTCCCTATATCTTGCAAATTCAAACCTGGACCTCGAAGCTAGTTCCACTGCTTTAAAAAAATGATTCCCCATAAATCGGGGATTGATTTAGACCTGGGACCAATGATTGAACTCTACTCAACCTTCTAGAGTTTTCCCCTTTCGTTAACACGATCAACATTTTGCTCTACTGTGAGAATTGTGCTCAAATCAATGTAATATTAGCCACTTTCAATGTCACATACCCAAACAAAATGAACTATGCAAGACTTAACTAACTGTTTAAGAGATTTTCTTGTAGGCAGAGCACCTTGTAGGCAGAGCACCTTGTAGGCAGAGCGCATTGGAGTAGAATTCAATTGCATTGACAGACACAACTCAGGCCTGTATTCTACACAGACCACTGCACCATAACCAATCAGAGCTGAAGTAGGCCTATAAGCAAATAGCCATTGCCATATGGATCTGTGCCATTCACTTTGAACTGGACTGTGTTTACAGTGTGAGCAGTCAAGAGAAGATGCGCTTGTTTTGAGATCAAAGCGAGAGCTGCATGAAGCCCCACCTGTGCACATTTGTTAATATTCTTTGCTAGTAAGTGAGTTATTAGCCCAGTTATAGCTCATTTATCCTCAACAATGGGGGAGTGGTTGCTTCCTACAAGAGCACAAAATGTGTGCATTTCTAGACATCTTTGAAAAGCAAGTCAGGTCAATAGCTTTTTTATGTCTTAAAGGGGCTGTGTTGTATTTTGAGACAGGCTTGAATAAGCTATGTAGCCAATAGGTTGATGGTAGCATAATTTGTCTGATTCTCTGTAATAATGGTATGTGAATAATGAATAATGAATGCTATTTTGTACAGTGGTTTCTTGCATCACACAACACACCCTTTTTCATCGCCTGTTTGAAGGACATGTCAATAAACAGGATAATGTCAAGTTTTTTCAAAACTCTCATTGAACACAACACATTGCTGTTACTGTAGACTGAGTAACAGAACAGGTATTTCATGTTCAGATGTTATGGGATACATTTTTCTCCATGTTTTTTTTAAATAGTAGGCCACTCTGGTAGGCCTACATTATGATCAAATAGCCACAGTAACCTACTTGGCCACAGTGAAAACTATAACTTAAAGCGGGAACAGCCTCAGTGTTCACAGCCTCCGTGCTCACAGTAAATTACATTTGCTCAGTGCCAAACATTTTTTGAGGGAACATTGCCTGGGACACCAACAGTTTCAGGTAGAACATTTGAATACTCCTGCCATATATAGTGTGGTACTTTTGACCCAAGCCCTTTGAAAGGTTGTGCAGAAAGAATAATCCTGGTTTTGCATGGAGACATTTACATCTCTCTTCCTCTGTAGGCGGCTGTTTTTGCTTTCAATATCTACTGCTGAGCAGTTCTTCTTTTGACTTTCCATTTATGGTCTGTGTTTGACATTGCATCCAATTCCTATGTAGTGCACTACTTTAGACCAGAGCCATATGGTCAAAAGTAGTGCACTACATAGAGAATTGTGTACCATTTTGGACTCATTCACGGTTTTGACTAGTGGATAGGCCTACTCACAGGATGTGTCCCAAATAGCACCCCCTGGGCTCTGGTCAAAAGTATTGGACCATAAAGGGAATAGGTTGCCATTTGGGATGCAGACACAGTTAGCCATGCCCCATCTGTCTGCCCTCAATAAACTCACCCGCCCTTGGTGAACACAGAAACGGTGTACTTCCCAGCTTTGCTTGAGTCACGTACTAAGAAACCACCATCTTTGTTCTGGGAAAATGAAAATGAAAAAAGAAAAAACAACAACCTCAATAGCAGAGGTACATACAAAGCAGAGGCAGTATTGCTTTGTGAGTATCCCATAGCAATGTTCTGTCATTCTAAGCTATTTGACAGATGATGGTGCCCATAGCTAAAATTGGTGTCCATAGCTAATGGTATAAGGACCACAATGGAAATAACTTTTGTGATATTTTAAATGATTTTAAATGCAGCACTTGTGTTGCTGGTGTAAGCAAAAGAGAGGAACAGTGGTATGTCAACTGATACTGTATGTTACAGATGTTTTGTTTTCTCATTGAGATTACCTCTGTCTTCAACAGATTCTCTGCCTGGCTACGGTTCATGCTCTTGCAGTACCAGCTGGGAAAAAGAAAAGGTGAAATGTGCATGTTATAAACCACTATGGTTAACCTGACCTCATAGCAACGGGTATTAAAGCAGGTCACATGAGGCAGTATTCTGCTGAATCGTGTTAATTAGGCACTAAACGGAAGAAAACGGATTGAAACAGGGAGGGACTACCTTGATTCATCCAATAAGAAATGCACATTTTCGCATCCAGTTGCAAAACATTTTGAAACGTTTTCTGTTGCGTGCCCCACTGAACACGGCCCTGCTGGGATTTAATGTGTTCGGAAGGTGTGGTGACTTGGTACCTCATTATTATTAGTTCCCACAGGATTAGAGAGGTGTAGGATTACATCTGAAACCCTATCATTGTAATGCAATGTTTAATAGTCAATGTTTTCTAGCAAGAGAATTCCATACTCACTCAAACTTTTCCAGTTCATTTCCAGCCTCCACAACGTAATTACTGGGAATGTATCCCTCCTTGCTGCAAAGGAAGGCCACACACAATCTCCTGATAAGTCAATGTACATTTAGCATGCTAAAGACACAGGGTGACGTTTTCATGCTGCACAACAGTTCACATCTGTGAAAAACATACCTTAAAACTCAACATTTTAATCTAGCTGTGTGATTCAATTTAACACTTTTCCTCAACAATATGCATGATAAAAATATGATTATTTAACTGAGTTTAGTAATCGCAGCAATGCATAAACACACATTTCTGAAGAAAAGTATCAAATTAAATCACACTGCCAGATTAAAATGAGTTTTACTGTGTTTTGCATCATCACTATTTTGCATCATGAAAATGTCGGCCATAATGTATGAAAGGGATATGATTGTTATTCTTACTGCATGTTAAAACAACACACATATCATGAAAACAGTTTAAATGCACCTGTGACTTTAAGATACCAATGTACCTTAACCTTGGTATACTGATCACCAGTCCTCATCTCTATTCTTGGAAGCATGTCATTGTTTTGTTACAGGGCCAAGGGTCAGTCAGGGCTTTTTTAAACAGTTTTTTTGTTGATAGGTGTTATGTTTAAAATCGAGGGGCGGCAGAACATGTATTTTGTAAATAACAGCTGGTGCACGATATCTAAGGAAGTCTCAAGGTTTTGCTCGCCTGAGTTAGGGTGGTCTACAGAGTACCTCATGATAAGCTATCCACCGAGAGAGTATTCATCTGTATTTTTCGTAGCTGTATACATACCACCACAGACTGAGGCTGAGTCCGCACTCAATGAGCTGTATTCCGCCATAAGCAAACAGGAAAACGCTCATCCAGAGGCGGCACTCCTAGTGGCCGGGGACTTTAATGCAAGGAAACTTAAATCGGTCTCACAAAATTTCTATCAGCATGTTAAATGTGCAACAAGAGGGAAAAAACTCTGGACAACCTTTACTCCACACACAGAGACTCATACAAAGCTCTCCCTCGCTCTCCATTTGTCAAGTCTGACCATAATTCTATCCTCCTCATTCTTGCTTACAAGCAAAAATTAAAGCAGGAAGCACCAGTGACTCGATCAATTAAAAAAGTGGTCAGATGAAGCAGATGCTAAACTACAGGACTGTTTTACTATCACAGACTGGAACATGTTCCGGGATTCCTCCGATGGCATTGAGGATTACACAAAATCAGTCACTGGCTTCATCAATAAGTGTATCGATGACGTCGTCCCCACAATGACCGTACATACCTCAGCCAGAAGCCATGGATTACAGACAACATCCGCACTGAGCTAAAGGTTTGAGCTTCCGCTTTCAAGGAGCGGGACTCTAACCCGGAAGCTTATAAGAAATCCCGCTATGCCCTCCGACGAACCATCAAACAGGCAAAGCGTCAACACAGGACTAAGATCAAATCTTACTACACCAGCTCTGGCGCTTGTCGGATGTGGCAGATGTGGCAGGGCTTGCAAACCATTACAGACTAGAAAGGGAAGCACAGCCGGGTGAGGGCTTTTTTAATGTGTTTTTCTTGTGCTTTCTTGTTGATAGGTGTTATGTTTTAGAAGTGTTCTTCCAGCAAACACACAGCCCAGCAGGTAACATACAACATCATAATGGTATAATTTCCAGGTTGTAAACTGGTTACATTTTACTGGTTGCTAAAAGACTTGTTCCTTTAAAAACAGTGTACAACCTGAACAACTTCACATAATATTGTCATAATGATTGCAACCAAGTTTTGCCCACTGGGAGGCGAGTGCACAAAACATTAAAAACATCTGCTCTTTCTAGGTGAAAGATATGATCCCTTAATGATGTCACTTGTTAAATCCACTTCAATCAGCGTAGATGAAGGGAGGAGACAGGTTAAAGAAGGATGCTTAAGCCTTGAGACAATGGATTGTGTGTGTGTGTGCCATTCAGAGGGTGAATAGGCAAGACAAAAGATTTAAGTGCCTTTGAACGAGGTATGGTAGTAGGTGCCAGGCGCACCGATTTGTGTCAAGAACTGCAACACTGCTGGGTTTTTCACACTCAACAGTTTGTCGTGTGTATCAAGAATTACCCATCACCCAAAGGACATCCAGCCAACTTGACACAACTGTTGTTGTGTAGAGCATGTAGAGTCCCATGCCCAGACAAATTAAGGCTGTTCTGAGAGCAAAAGGTGGGCGGTGCAACTCAATATTAGGAAGGTGTTCCTAATGTTTGCTATACTCAGTGTATGTCAATCACTAGCAGTTACTCAATTAGCCCATGTCAGCTAAAAAAAAAAAAATATTGGTAAATTAGTCTTGTTAGTCTAGCCAGCTACCTCCAGGGGCCCCCATTGATTTTGTTAGTCACTCTCACTCAGATATCATATTAGCATGGCGTAAGTCAAGGAAAAATGTGTAGAATTGCAGGAAATTAGCTTTAAAACTGCAACACTTTCTCCCCACCCCATGGCAAAATGTGTAGAATTGCAGGGAATATACTGTAAAACTGCAAAAACATTGTTCTGTAAAGCAAAACGATTTGTTACCCTTCTTTTAATAAAATACATTTTCTGGTAACAGATCCCTCTGTATATATTAAATGTGAGTTCATGTGTAGTGGCTAATTGTATATCTAATAGGCTATGTGTTTGTAGATGGGCTGAGGTGAATGAAGCTACAGTGATAATGGCTGTGGCCATTTTTGCTTCTTTTTGCTGTTCTCCAAATAACATTTTAAAATGAGCATAAATTGTATAGAAATGCAGAAAATGAGCTTCAACTTTCTTAAACAACCCTTCCTCCACCTGTCTCTTCTCGATTTCCTCTCTGCCTCTCTCACCCGTATTTGTCCCTGGCCCTCCACCAGTTGGAGTCAGACATCTCCAGAATGATGTACTCCTCATCCTTCCTCAGCTCCAGATCCTGGGGCGTGGAGGGTGTGTACTCATACTCAGCGACCACCGTCATGCCTGTGGTGAGCGCAGGCTCCTCGGGAGGCTGCGGAGGTAAAGGCCTCAAAGGTTTCTCCTGAAAAATGGGATGGGAGACAACATTGATAAAGATGTGTGATGCTGTATATCCTTCCTGTATCAATCAGAAGTAGAGATACTGTAACTGAACACAAGAGTGGCGAGAACATGTAAGACAGACCTCTTCTGGCGTCGGTGGAAGGGGTTTTCTGGATTGCCTCCGAGACCCCTTTGAAACCCCTATAAGGGAAAGGGGGTGCTTCATGTTTTGTTCTCTGTGACTACAATTTATGCTTCTCTGCCGTTACCTATAATACTTATTTCCTCAGTTACTTGTTATCACTTCAAGCCTGCAGGTACAAGTTGTAAATGGTTATATATGTATGTATCTCTATGTATCAACATTTATACTGATACAAAATGGCTGGTATTAGTCTGGGGTATTATGAGATGATTATAAGACATCATAGATGCATTATAAAGACATCATACATGCATTATAAAGACATCATACATGCATTATAAGACATCATCATCATATATCATACATATCTTTCAATGCATCAGTCATATATTGAGGTATATCTGAATATATGGTTCTGCGATGCATTATAACAGCATCATAGTGCATTATAACTGCAAGCTTTAAGTAAAATGTTCCCATTTACTTCCTAATTATATAAGCTGGTAGAGAACACATACTCTTTTTACTGCCAGTTTTATTGATGGCTTTTCCACCACATTACTGACCTACATTCTTGTTCTCCAGCACCCTGCAGCCCATGGCTTGTTTGACTTCCTGCTGGCAGCACTGCCACATGCCGTCCATCCAGAAGCATGGATGGTACTTCTGCATCAGGTCCTTGTTGAAACGCACCACTTAACATGGCGGCACAGAATGTGGGACGACATTTACATTGGATCAACACTGGCAATTTGCATAGACACCTAGATCTGACTAAACAATGGGGCTGGTATTATGGGCCGTAAGGAAATGTTTACGGTATCTCATGTCTCCCTTTGTCTATTCTTCGTCCGACACTTTAGTGTTTGGTGTACAATAATGCTGCATACTGACCATGCTTCAGCTTGTGGAGCCACTGCTTTCGGACCTCGTCGCTCTTGGCGAATATGTAAAGTGGGCCCTCATCGTAGATTATCTGTGGTAAATGGGGGATAGAGAGAAACAGCTGTTTCTTCAGTTGGTGAAGGGTAGTACCAGGTCAGGCCGTACACATGAAAGCAATACAATAGTGTAGAAGTATCTATTCTATCACAACTATAGGGACACAAACACTATTTTCTGAACCTGCTCTCAGATCTGTTTGTGCTATATAGCAAGAAATGACCATAGGTTACTGCTTTGGAGATAAATAAATGCCTGCTACATTAGGTTAGCTTATTGTGCTTCTGAGCCTTGCTGCCACCCATCCCACAAACTCCTCATTTAGGGGTATGCAAATATATTGGGTATTTCCTGTGTCTTTATAGAGGCTGTAATATCATTTGCTGCTTAGTCACCATGTCTACTGTGGTGACACCTGCACTGTTGCTGAAACCCTCAGTTCAGCTCGGTCTCCACTGTCAAGAGAGTTGTTTTCACTTCTTCTTATTGACTTTCAGCATGTTAACCATTTCTGCACTGCTGGGTAAATTAGTTTCTCTGTTGAGGTAGATTGACTTTCAGCATGTTAACCATCTCTGCACTGCTGGGTAAATTAGTTTCTCTGTTGAGGTAGATTGACTTTCAGCATGTTAACCATCTCTGCACTGCTGGGTAAATTAGTTTCTCTTAGGTAGATGCAGTATATCCCTTTTCACCTCAAAGCTACCTGAATAGTCTCTGTGGGCTTTTCATCCTGCATGATTTTAGCCCAGGGCTAACTGGACCCTCAACTAAGACTGAGCAAAGTAAATGCCTGGAGAATAGTGTCAGAGAGTTAAAGGAAGCACAACGCTTCATTAAACATCTACAGTATCTAGAGGTCATCTGATGTCACTCAACTGGAGCAACAATGATGGAGTGCATTCTCTTTTTACTGCCACATAGAATTATTGTAACAGGACACGAGAAGAAGAACGAGTGAACTAAAACATCCACAGGTCTGAGATCTGTGGTTGTGTTAATCTCATTGGTCTCACTGATCTAGGACCAGCAGTAGCTCACCTGGAACGGGTACTGGCGCTCCGCGGGGGCACTGGGCTCCGGCTGTACTGTCCCCACACACTTGATCTTATCGATGCCCACGGTGCCTTTCAACCCCTTCTTTTTCTGCACAGAGGATTAAAGGATTACAGTAAGTGGGGGAACGGCAGGACTACTAAACCCAGACCTATTGAGATGACCAACAATACAGGTACTGCAGTATATTTGTGGGAGCATAGCGTAGTATGATAAAATTGTTATAGTGTTAAACTACACTTGGGTTATGGTCAATGTTTATAATGATAACATAAGCCAGCAGCATACCACCCTGCATACCACTGCTGGCTTGCTTCTGAAGCTAAGCATGGTTGGTCCAGATCAGTCCCTGGATGGGAGACCAGATGCTGCTGGAAGTGGTGTTGGAGGGCCAGTAGAAGGCTCTCTTTCCTCTGGTCTAAAACTGCCCTGTGTAGGGTGCCGTATTTCGGATGGGACGTTAAATGGGTGTCCTGACTCTCTGAGGTCATTAAAGATCCCATGGCACTTATTGTAATAGTAGGGTGTTAACTCTGGTGTCCTGACTCTCTGTGGTCATTAAAGATCCCATGGCACTTATCGTCAGAGTAGGGGTGTTAACCCCGGTGTCCTGACTCTCTGTGGTCATTAAAGATCCCATGGCACTTATCGTCAGAGTAGGGGTGTTAACCACTGTGTCCTGGCTAAATTCCCAATCTGGCCCTCAAACCATCACAGTCACCTAATAATCCCCAGTTTACAATTGGCTCATTCATCCCCCTCCTCTCCCCTGTAACTATTCCCCAGGTCGTTGCTGCAAATGAGAACGTGTTCTCAGTCAACTTACCTGGTAAAATAACAGATAAATAAAATTAAAAATACAGTACATTAACCTGGTCCCAGATCAGCACAAACAGATCCAGGCTACGAGTACATACCCCTTTGTCCAGATCATAGTCGTAGTAGGCGATCTTGTCCTGCGTGAGGATGAACAGCCTCTCTTTGAAGTTTAAAGGGGAGGTCTTCTTCTTCTGCTGGGAGCGTTTTATAAAGATCTCTTCCAGGAGATTGTCTGACATGGTCTGATCAGATGTTACCTGGAGAAAAGGCAAGTCAACTTAACAGCTACAGTCAGAGATGGAAGAAGGTATAAAAATGTTTTGGTCCCATGCATTCAAGGCCTAATGGGGGATAAAGAGACCAACAGCTTCAACCACATCAAGTGCTGTAGCAAACCTTGCTAGTGACCGTAGCTACTGGAGGAAATGTGTAGTTGACTGTTCTCCATTGGATAAATCATGAACAACATCATTTGATTAATGGTGTACTGTACAGGTATTTACCCAAAACTCAGCTTATCACAAGTTTCCACAGTGCTTAACAGAGTAGGGTAACATTTCCCTCTAGACACTGCCCTAAGGTCAGTTTTACATTGTCATCCCTCATGGTTAAGGTTAGGATTTTGGGAAGGTATATCTATAAGACTATAAGACCAACTTCCCCCAGGTTCTAACTACTTACCTACTCTTCATGAACTCTGTGCTTTGTCACTTCAGCATTGATCTAAAGCATAGATCTACAGCATAGACCTGAAAGCAGATAGAAACAGATGTGATCCGGAGCAGATATCAGTGTGTATATATTAACCCCTGGTTTGCATGAGCGCTCCTGCCAATGTTTCCTCCTTCGTTGTGGCACAACTGTTTCCTTTACCCACATCTTCCTGCTTCTCTACAGATGTAGGATCTTAATTCGATCCAGTTTGCTACAGCAGGAAAGTAATACTGCAGCAACAGGAAATATGAATTATTATGTAGATTATAATTAATGGACATTTTTGTAGGAGTTGATACATTGAAAATCAAGTCTGAAATTTCAAAGTGGAACCTCAACATTTTTTAAATGTCCTCCATTGCAGGAAAGTTCTCCAGCAACAGTGTGATCAAATGAATATCCTACATCTGTAAGATGGTGCCAGAGAAGATGGCTGACAATTTACTTGTTCCTATCCAATTGCGTTTTTGTTTGTTTCTTTGCATTGTTTGTAACTTATTGTTTTACTTATTTTGTACATAATGTTGCTGCTACCGTCTCTTATGACCGAAAATAACTTCTGGACATCAGAACAGCGATTACTCATCATGATCTGGCATAATCCTTTTTTTCCTTTAATGACAAGCCCGACGTGAATGATATGCTGCTTTTCTGGGACCAGGCCCAGATCCCCATCATTTGCGTGAAGAGAAGGCGGAGAAAAATATAAGAGCGTCTGCTAAATGACTTAAATGTAAAAATGGACCGGAGGGCGGGCTGCCTTCTGAAAATTCGTAGGCGATCGAATAAACCCGCACTGCCTTCCATTCTGCTAGCAAACGCGCAATCTTTGGAAAATAAAATCGATGACCTACGCGGAAGATTAAACTACAGACGGGACATTAAAAACTGTAATATCCTATGCTTCACGGAGTTGTGGCTGAACGATGACATTGTCAACATACAGCTGGCTGGTTATACGCTGTATCAGCAGGATAGAACAGCGGCGTCTCGTAAGACGGGGCGGCAGACTATGTATTTTGTATATAACAGCTGGTGCACGATATCTAAGGAAGTCTCAAGGTTTTGCTTGCCTGAGTTAGTGTGGTCTACAGCTTATCATGAGGTACTCTATCTACCGAGAGAGTTTACATATAAATACCACCACAGACCGATGCTGGCACTAAGACCGCACCAAATGAGCTCTATTCTGCCATAAGCAAACAGGAAAACGCTGATCCAGAGGTGGCGCTCCTAGTGGCAGGTACTTTAATGCAAGGAAACTTAAATCGGTCTCACAAAATTTCTATCAGCATGTTAAATGTGCAAACAGAAGGAAAAAACTCTGGACCACCTTTACTCCACACACAGAGACGCATACAAAGCTCTCCCTCACCCTCCATTTGGCAAATCTGACGATAATTCTATCCTTCTGATTCCTGCTTACAAGCTGAAATTAAAGCAGGAAGCAACAGTGACTCGATCAATAAAAAAGTGGTACAGGACTCTTTTGCTGGCACAGACTGGAAAATGTTCCGGGATACCTCCAATTGAATTGAGGAGTACACAAAATCAGTCATTGGCTTCATCAATAAGTGCATCGATGACGTTGTCCCCACAATGACCGTACATACATACCCCAACCAGAAGCCATGGATATCACCGACAATAACAAGACAGCCTATAGGGAGGAGGTCAGAGACCTGGCCGTGTGGTGCCAGGACAACAACAACCTCTCCCTCAACATGATCAAGACAAAGGAGATGATTGTGGACTACAGGAAAAAGAGGACAGGGCACGCCCCAAATCTCATCGACGGCGCTATAGTGGAGCAGGTTGAGAGCTTGGTGTTCACATCACCAACAAATTACCATGGTCCAAGCACACCAATACAGTCGTGAAGAGGGCACGACAAAACCTATTCCCCCCCCAGGAGACTGAAAAGATTTGGCATGGGTCCTCAGATCCTCAAAAGGTTCTACAGCTGCACCATCGAGAGCATCCTGACCGGTTGCATCACCACCTGGTATGGCAACTGCTCAGCCTCCGACCGCAAGGCACTACTGTGGGTAGTGCGTACTGCCCAGTACATCACTGGGGCAAAGCTTCCTGCCTTCCAGGACCTTTATACAAGGCGGTGTCAGAGGAAGGCTCTAAAAATTGTCCAAGACTCCAGCCACCCAAGTCATAGACTGTTCTCTTTGCTACCGCACGGCAAGCGGTACCGTAGCACCAAGTCTAGGTCCAAGAGGCTTCTAAACAGCTTCTTCCCCCAAGCCATAAGACCACTGAACATTAATCAAATGGTTACCCAGACTTTTGCATTGCACCCTCCCCCCTTTTTTACACCGCTGCTACTCTCTTTTGTTATCATCTATGCATAGTCACTCTAATAACTCTACCTACATGTACATATTACCTCAATTACCTCAACTAACTGGTGCCCCTGCACATTGACTCTGTACCGGTACCCCCCTGTATATTGTCTCGCTATTATTAATTTACTGCTGCTCTTTATTTACCTTTAGTTACTTTTATTTGTTATTCTTATTTGTATTGCATTGTTGGTTAGGGGCTCATAAGTAAGCATTTCACTGTAAGATCTATACCTGTTATATTCGGCGCATGTGACATTTTATTTTATTTGTATGTTCCATAACACATTGACCCTCTCTTTTCCCCATACGATGAAGGCAGGACATTATCAGCTACCCCTCGCAAACCTTTCCCCACCTACAATCGTTGCCAATGCTTATGCTCTCATGTCTGATATTGTTAAAGGGAAAGTTCACTACGGATTTGGGTTCATTGACTTACAGCTTAGCGTTAATATTGCTTAGTGCAAAATAATGCGTATCTCTGTTGGCATGCTGGCATACACTATCCCTTTTATTTGATGAATGTCCACAAACTCTATTTTTGGTAATGCAGTTCTATTGAAGTGACAATACTTTGTTGAACTCGTGAAATATGGGGAGAAATAGGTCCCTATTGTAGGAAACATAAGACACAGAGACAAAAGGATTCCTATGCTCTTCTTTGTATCTACCACTCATTGCACCTTGCTGGGTTGGTCAACCACACCACTGTCAGCCTTCCACACAAAACAAGGCCTCTATTGATTCATTCCAGCATCAGACGGAAGGAAAGCAAGTTTGACAAATAGACAGATAGCGTCAGATATTTGTTAATTATCTGGGGATCAGGATAATGGCTCCACTATGGACACTGGTGTGGTGATGTCACCTCAGCTGATACCACAGGCCACAAATGTACAGAGTATGATCAACTGATAACATAAACCATGAAAATGCCATTGTTCACCATGCAGAAGAGCTGGGTCCAAATTCATACATATGTCAAATACTTTGTATTTGAAGTACTCTAGATTTACTGGTATCTTGGCGCTCAAAAAAGGAATACTTCAACGTCACAGACATGTAACGACAGAACGTTTCTCACCAACTCCAACTCACCCATGTTCCTTATACCGTAGATATATTCAAAAGAGCTTAATCGTTAAGGTTCCTCTGCATGCTATCTCCATGATACAAGTTTACTCAGCTCAGCTCAGACTATTTTAAACACCCTCCTTCTCACTTCCTGATTGCATCTGCTGCTGATACCCCCTCTCTTTTCACACTACAAGATAGTAGACACATCCGACTAGCCATGAGTGTAATGTTTTTTTTTCACACTAGCTAGATGATTTTGATACTATGCAGTATCTCAACAAAAGTATTATAATTTTGTGTAATGTTATGTTACAAATAATCCTCTTTGACACATAATCAAACCCCTTGCCTCTGCTGCAAGCTCATACTGTGCAGTCCACACAATATTTCAAACAGGTTGTTTACATGCAGATATAAGCCTGGGTAAAACACTGACCTAAAGCTTCTAGGTAGAGCAAGTATAAATGTGTCTCTTTAGTGGCTGCAGCTGTCCTATCAATCGTAATATCTTGTATTACAACAGTCGTGTTTAGCCTGTCAGCCACACAAGTGCTAGGTTTTTTTCTAAAGAGCTTGAGTCACTTGGGCTGACACAGTATAATTTATAGGGAAGTTGCAACAGTGATGCACTGCAATGCTAAATAAAAAGAGACAATGTTGGAAAGTATCAGTGGCGCCACTGTGGTTCAACTGGTTACTGTTACATCCCCTCTTCCTCTCTTGACACTGTCATAACACTACTAACACATAGTATAATACATACTACTAACAACATACCACCAAAGTATTTATTTGTTTGATACAAGCCTCAATGTGGGATAAACAAAGGATGAGGATGTGTCTCTTAAATCGACTAACCAATGGTGAAGAGGAATACAGACTTTATGCACAGTAACATACATGGGTTCAGTATCATTTTATGGAGTACTTTGTCTTCTTTTCAATGACACACTCCCTTCCAATGAAAGTGTTGGTTTGTTGATAACAGGAACCTTGCAACAAATGCTCTCTGGACGTTTCCTGTCTGATAAGTGTGTGTGTCTTTACATGGAGAGTTTACTTTTGTGGTGACACACAGACACACTCAGTCACAGTAACACACATACACACTCAGTCACAGTAACACACATACACACTCAGTCACAGTAACACACATACACACTCAGTCACAGTAACACACATACACACTCAGTCACAGTAACACATACACACTCAGTCACAGTAACACACATACACACTCAGTCACAGTAACACACATACACACTCAGTCACAGTAACACACATACACACTCAGTCACAGTAACACACATACACACTCAGTCACAGTAACACACATACACACTCAGTCACAGTAACACACGTACACACTCAGTCACAGTAACACACGTACACACTCAGTCACAGTAACACACATACACACTCAGTCGCAGTAACACACGTACACACTCAGTCGCAGTAACACACGTACACACTCAGTCACAGTAACACACGTACACACTCAGTCACAGTAACACACGTACACACTCAGTCACAGTAACACACGTACACACTCAGTCACAGTAACACACACACACACTCCGTCGCAGTAACACACATACACACTCAGTCGCAGTAACACACGTACACACTCAGTAACACACGTAACACTCAGTCGTACACACTCAGTCACAGTAACACACGCATACAGTAACACACATACACACTCAGTCGCAGTAACACACATACACACTCAGTCGCAGTAACACACGTACACACTCAGTCGCAGTAACACACGTACACACTCAGTCGCAGTAACACACGTACACACTCAGTCGCAGTAACACACATACACACTCAGTCGCAGTAACACACATACACACTCAGTCACAGTAACACACATACACACTCAGTCACAGTAACACACATACACACTCAGTCGCAGTAACACACATACACACTCAGTCGCAGTAACACACATACACACTCAGTCGCAGTAACACACATACACACTCAGTCGCAGTAACACACATACACACTCAGTCACAGTAACACACGTACACACTCAGTCGCAGTAACACACGTACACACTCAGTCGCAGTAACACACATACACACTCAGTCACAGTAACACACATACACACTCAGTCACAGTAACACACGTACACACTCAGTCGCAGTAACACACATACACACTCAGTCGCAGTAACACACGTACACACTCAGTCACAGTAACACACATACACACTCAGTCACAGTAACACACATACACACTCAGTCGCAGTAACACACATACACACTCAGTCGCAGTAACACACATACACACTCAGTCGCAGTAACACACATACACACTCAGTCGCAGTAACACACACACTCAGTCGCAGTAACACACACACACACTCAGTCGTAGTAACACACATACACACTCAGTCGCAGTAACACACACACACACACACACACTCAGTCGCAGTAACACACACACACACTCAGTCGCAGTAACACACACACACACTCCGTCGCAGTAACACACATACACACTCAGTCGCAGTAACACACATACACACTCAGTCGCAGTAACACACATACACACTCAGTCGCAGTAACACACATACACACTCAGTCGCAGTAACACACACACACACTCAGTCGTAGTAACACACATACACACTCAGTCGCAGTAACACACATACACACTCAGTCTCAGTAACACACACACACACTCAGTCGCAGTAACACACACACACACTCCGTCGCAGTAACACACATACACACTCAGTCGCAGTAACACACATACACGCTCAGTCGCAGTAACACACATACACACTCAGTCGCAGTAACACACACACACACTCCGTCGCAGTAACACACACACACACTCAGTCGCAGTAACACACATACACACTCAGTCGCAGTAACACACATACACACTCAGTCGCAGTAACACACACACACAGTCGTAGTAACACACATACACACTCAGTCGCAGTAACACACACACACACACACACACACTCAGTAACACACACACACACACACACACACTCAGTCGCAGTAACACACACACACACTCCGTCGCAGTAACACACATACACACTCAGTCGCAGTAACACACATACACACTCAGTCGCAGTAACACACATACACACTCAGTCGCAGTAACACACATACACACTCAGTGTGTGTCTGACCACAAAAGGAAACTCTCCATGTGAAGATATTTAGGCAGAAGGGTTCCTCACATCCTCAGATAATACAAACAGGCCAAAACATACAAACAGATCTTGGTTTTACAAACCCTACTTTCTTCCTTAATGTAACATACCAGCTACTAAAAGAAATGGGTCAAGAAGACGTACTGCATAGCGGGGTGACTGTTCTTTGTAGAAGCGAAGGCAGCTTTCGGCTTGCAATTTCTTTGCATCAATGTTTCAGGGATATCGCTGAAATTGCACAGACCAACATACACTGGGTGCACAAAACATTAAGAACACGTTCCTAATATTGAGCCTCAATTCGTCGGGGCAAGGTGTAGAAAGTGTTCCACAGGGATGCTGGCCCATGTTGACTCCACTACTTCCCACAGTTGTCTCATGTTGGCTGAATGTCCTTTGGGTGGTGGACCATTCTTGATACACACGGGAAACTGTTGAGCGGCAAAAACCCAGCAACATTGCAGTTCTCGACACACACAAACGGGTGTGCCTGACCGTACCAAGTTCAAAGGCAGTTAAATATTTTGTCTTGCCCATTACCCTGTGAATACCACACAGACACAATCCATGTCTCAATTGTTTTAAGGCTTAAAAATCCTTCTTTAACCTGTCTCCTCCCTTCATCTACACTGATTAAAGTGGATTTAACAAGTGACATCAAAGCTTTTCCCTGGAATCACCTGGTCAGTCTGTCATGGAAAGATCAAGTGTTCCTTGTGTTTTGTACACTGTGTATGTTATCAAATTAATATGAAGTCATTCATGTTTAATATCCAGCTCCAAAACTCTCCACTGTGAAATGTAAACATAAGAGCATGGACAGTGGACACGTAACAACAAAGTTTAAGAATGAACATGATAGAGTTTGTTTTCTATTTCCAATCACTCCACTGCTATCCAAAGTGCATTGTAACTCATTCATTGACAAAATATTATACATTAAGAGCAATGTCTTTAATATGAAGAAGGGAAAAAAAGTACTGACTACATGTTCTTTGATATGCATGTGGGCATCATCCACCCTCCAACATACAATGTGTTCAAGACAGGCCTGGACAATGAATGAACATCTAATAGAGATACTGAGGAATGATACATGAATGATATGCTGTAGTTTGTTTGGACATTTTCCATCACTTTTCATGAACAACAAATGTAATTTAACCATGTTGCTGCTTTGGATACGATAGTGAAAGTCCAGAAACGTCAAGCTTGCTTCAATGTTGGAGCTCCCGATGTCCTCCCAATGTAATGGTAGCTTACTATCATTCATGCTTTACATGATGAAACCTCATCAAAAGAGACCAAATTGATGACTTTTAATTCATTCTTAGATATCATGTAGTGGTAATGTCAACCTTCTGACTTACCTTTTAATATAACAATTTAAACCTTTATTTACCCAGGTAAGTCTTTCAGAACAAACTCTCTTCTACAATGACCATCTGGTTCTCTCTCAGGTAACGAGGACCTGCATACTCAATAGAAGCCTATTTTTCAATGTAACGCATACAGTAATACATAGCCTGCATGTAACCTACAGAGCTTTCGTCTTTCCCAGCAGATGGACCCCTACCATTTAGTTAGCAAATACCTCAT
Source organism: Oncorhynchus keta (assembly GCF_023373465.1). Classification (NCBI taxonomy): domain Eukaryota; kingdom Metazoa; phylum Chordata; class Actinopteri; order Salmoniformes; family Salmonidae; genus Oncorhynchus; species Oncorhynchus keta. The sequence goes on along the minus strand of NC_068424.1, from coordinate 64,057,196 downwards.
CACTTACCTTAACTCTGACACTCAGCAACGCCTATAGACAGACCACTGTCTGCAGACTGTGTGTGATGTGGAGGGTTGACATGGACAAAGACCTCTGCTATGGCTGCTCTTATTCCATGTACTAACAGTGTGTGGCAGCAGGAGACTAAACCCCACCCTTTCAGAGGAATTGACTTCACGCAGTTCCCTTTTTGCTTCCTGCTCATTTTTATATTAGCTCTCTGAAGCAGAGTTTGTGTTGCGTTGAAGAGGGCCAACTAACCATTAACGCGCCAGTATCCGTAAAGTAGGCTAAGGAATAAGTTATTTACAGTAGCATTAGACTGTGTTCAAAGTTGACTGCCTCTGTGAAATGATAACTTCCTTGAGGCCTTTATAGACCAATGATAAGAAGGAAAACAGCTTGAGTATAGGCTTAGTGATGAATATGGAATGTATGTGTATACATTATTGTTACCATTTTGTCAGCAAGGACTTTTGCCTGTGTGTCATATAAATATAGTGGTGCAAAATAGTGTATTTATGGTCGTCATCTGCAATTAAATATATGTTTAGCCCTAATTTATCACATCACCTGCATGGAACCTAAAGGAACCTGATTTAAATTATGATTATTAAAGTATAATTTATCGGGTAATAATTTATCATTCAGAAAAATTTGATGACTTCATGGATTCTCATATGATTAAGCATACACACCAGTAGCCTTGTCATTTTGCTAATATATCGATCTTTTTAAAGCTTTGTACTGAAGGACGACTGCTACTACTGTGGTCAACTTGGTTCTATTCTACACTCAAACACAAGGTGGCAGTGTTCAAAATTAGGACCCATTGGTATCCAACGTTCTTTATGAAAAAGTGCTTCCGGCGTCAACCTTCCTCTTTTCGTCTGGATCGGATTGTCGTCATGGTATGAAACTCAATCACTAATAGACTTTTAAAAAACTATCAACTGTAATCTTCAAACTATACATTAACTTGTTACATTTGAAAGTACCCAATGTGTGAATGCAATGGTTAGGGACATGTATATGCCATTATTAATGATTTTATCTGTATATCCCCCCGCAAAAGTTGCCTATATACAAAACGCGAGCGAATGGCTACGGTGATTGTATCGCTAACTACCTAGCTAGTTAATGGCAGTCTCTTATTGAAATTGCCATTCTTACTGTGTACTTGGCAGTATAATGGTGTTAACATTTTATAAATGCATCCTTGCCAAATACCTTTCAAAGTTGTAATCATAGCAAATGCATTATAACTACCAAGTAGTGCTGCCCAATGTTGCGTGCTATCAAGGAGATCCTGTTGTGTAACGATGGAGCTAGCTGCTCACACCAAAGCCTTTGGCAAATGGATTGTTGGTAGAGGTGTTTATACAACTTTTTGAGTCAACAACACTAAACGTATGTACATGTAGTCGTTGGAACAAAAATGCCACATAGATGGTGAAAAGGCTCTTGGCCTACCTGAGAAACACTTGACTTGAGTAGCTATCTTGTATCAGTGATCATCACCTAAATTCAGCTGCGCGATTGATTTTTTTTCTTGAGCGGATGGTCGGAGGGCCAGAACATAATTACTAATAATTTGTCAACTGCAAATTGACCTTAAGAAGCTTAATATAATAAAACAGAATAATTATAAACCTTGCTTACATTTGTATACAATCACATACTGTATGTCTCTGTTATGCGTGGGAATACTTTGGAACAGATTTCCACAATTAAAATCACTTGGAGCAGATTTTCTGGTGTTGTATATAAAATAATGTAGGAAAAAGCTGCTTGTATTAAAAGCTGTTTTTTAAATTAAAAATATGAATTTCAGCACCACGCGGAAAGGACGCAGTTGTATAGTACAAATATAGGTTCTGGTAAGCGTTTTCAGAATTGACATTTTTACAGATATCGACTGCTGGTGATTCAGGGAAATTGCATGACCAGATATCCAAACTCCACTCTTCCTCGATATGCGAAGGGAGTTAGTGTTCCTCGGCTAGTAGCCCCCTAGGTTGAATGGTAGTGACCTGACCCCCATGCTGGATATTTGCTGTGAAGCCCAGAGACTCAATTTGAATGATAAGGTGAATGCACCAATTTGTAAGTCGCTCTGGATAAGAGCGTCTGCTAAATGACTTAAATGTAAATGTAAGAGGTACTTGAAATATACCAGACTGCAGCACTTTGTCCGTATACATTCTAAATCTGTGATTCAGGTGAACGTGCCGAAGACACGCAGGACCTACTGCAAGAAGTGCAAGAGACACCAGCTTCACAAAGTTACCCAGTACAAGAAGGGAAAGGATTCCCTCTACGCACAGGGTGAGTTTCTGTCTCAATATGAGCATTGGCAGATGTGATGAACATATGACGTAGTATGGACAGCTATGTGTTACAAATTAAATAAATGATGTACGATCTGTGTTTTAGGTAAGAGGAGATATGACAGAAAGCAGTCCGGTTACGGTGGACAGACCAAGCCTATTTTCCGCAAAAAGGTAAGCTTGCAAAGCTTTGTGTGTACTGGATACGTTACCAAAAGGTATCTTATATCAGTGGTATACTTCTATCCTTGAGGAACCCAAACAGTACAGTTAAGTAGTCCTGGGGGTCTGGGGCAACATACAGTTGAAGTCAGAAGATTACATACACTTAGCTTGGAGTCATTAAAACTTGTTTTTCAACCACTTTACAAATTTCTTGTTAACAAACTATAGTTTTGCCAAGTCGGTTAGGACATCTACTTTGTGCATGACACAAGTCATTTTTCCAACAATTGTTTACAGACAGATTATTTCACTTATAATCACAATTTCAGTGGGTCAGAAGTTTTACATACACTAAGTTGACTGTGTCTTTAAACAGCTTGTAAAATTCCAGAAAATGATGTCATGGTTTTAGAAGCTTCTGATTGGCTAATTGACATCATTGATGTCATTTGATTCAACTGGAGCTGTACCTGTGGATGTATTTCAAGGCGGACTTTCAAACTCAATGCCTCTGCTTTACATCATGGGAAAATCAAAAGAAATCAGGCAAGACCTCAGGATTTTTTTTTTTTTGTAGACCACAAGTTTGGTTCATCCTTGGGAGCAATTTCCAAACGACTGAAGGTACCACGTTCATCTGTACAAACAATAGTTTGCAATTATAAACACCATGGGACCATGTAGCCGTCATACCGCTCAGGAAGGAGACGTGTTCTGTCTCCTCAAGATTAACGTACTTTCCTGCGAAAGATGAAAATCAATCCCAGAACAACAGCAAAGGACCTTGTGAAGATGTGGTAGGAAACAGGTAAAAAATATCTATATCCACAGTAAAACAAGTCCTATATCGACATAACCTGAAAGGCCACTCAGCAAGGAAGAAGCCACTGCTCCAAAACCGCCGTTAAAAAGCCAGACTACGGTTTGCAACTGCACATGGGGACAAAGACCGTACTTTTTGGAGAAATGTCCTCTGGTCTGATGAAACAAAAATATAACTCTTTGGCCGTAATGACCATCGTTATGTTTGGAGGAAAAAGGGGGAGGCTTGCAAGGCCAAGAACACCATCTCAACCGTGAAGCACGGGGGTGGCAGCATCATGTTGTGGGGATGCTTTGCTGCAAGAGGAACTGGTGCACTTCACAACATAGATGGCATCATGAGGATAGGAAAAGTATGTGGATATATTGAGGCAACATCTCAAGACATCAGTCATGAAGTTAAAGCTTGGTGGCAAATGGGTCTTCCAAATGGACAATGACCCCAAGCATACTTCCTAAATTCAAGTCAAGGTATTGGAGTAGCTATCACAAAGCCCTGACCTCAATCCTATAGAAAATTTGTGGGCAGAACCTGAAAAGGCGTGTGCGAGCAAGGAGGCCTACAAACCCGACTCAGTTACACCAGCTCTGTCAGGAGAAATGGGCCAAAATTCATCCAACTTATTGTGGGAAGCTTGTGGAAGGCTACCTGAAACGTTTGACCCAAGTTAAATGCTACAAAATACTAATTGAGTTTATGTAAACTTCTGACCCACTGGGAATGTGATGAAAGCTGAAATAAATAGTTCTCTCTATTATTATTATTCTGACATTTCACATTTTAAAAATAAAGTGGTGATCCTAACTGACCTAAGACAGGGAATTGTTTTAGGATTAAATGTCAGGAATTGTGAAACTGAGTTTAAATGTATTTGGCTAAGGTGTATGTAAACTTCGACTTCAACTGTACATGTACTGTTGATTACTCAAGGAAAGGAGTTGAACCACTGATATACCTTACAAATGTGTACTATTTGTGCAGGCCATTGTCAGCGAGGCTTGGCCTGTAGTGGCTTTGTCCTTTCCTAAGGTGTCTGCTAGAGAAAACTGAGATGGTTTGAGGCCCTGCTGTGTCTCTTCCGTGGCAAGGTTATAGGTAAACCTCAGACAACTTGATTAATGAACACTTTATTTCTCCTTTACTTCTGCACCTACATAAAATACAGTATTGACAAATCTTTTTACACTCCAGAAAATGAAAAGGTGTTAAGGGGTAGAATTTTAAGCTCTGAAATTGAGAAACACAGGCAACGCTCTGATTGTCCACCCCTCTTCCATATTTTGCCCTCAAACGCCCTCTCATGGATTAGAAAGGAATGGGTGGAAACTTCCTCTAGTCATTTAATGCATGAAGGGGAGTGAACGAGAACACACTTCAAGAGAGGGGTAGATCATCAGTATGCCGCTGCCTTGTGTCATGTGTGCATGGATCCTGGGCCGTGGTAACATTGGATTCTCTCCTCAGGCCAAGACCACAAAGAAGATCGTGTTGAGGCTGGAGTGTGTGGAGCCCAACTGCAGGGCCAAAAGAATGGTGCCCATCAAGAGATGCAAGCACTTTGAGCTGGGAGGTGACAAGAAGAGAAAGGTAAGCACGAACTCGAGCCATGTAGTGCAACACAGATGTTCCTGGCCCGTGTTTATTCTGCATGTGGGTTGGGTTGTGTATTTGTTCCACAGCCATGAAAAGCAATGTGTGTATGTACAGTGCATTTGGAAAGTAAGGGTCTGAATACTTATGGTAATGTGATATTTCAATATGAATCCATTTTAGAATAAGAATAAAGTAAATGGGTCTGAATGTACTATACCAGGGGTATTCAACTCTTACCCTACAAGGTCCAGAGCCTGCTGTTTTTTTATGCTCTGCCTGATCATTAATTGCACCCACCTGGTGTCTCGGGTCTAAAGCTATCCTTGGTTCGAAGGGAACAATGTAAACATGTAGTGGAACTGGCTTCAAGGTCTAGAGTTGCCTTTGAGGGGTCTATGGTTTCTGGACATCTAAATGACGTTTAGTGTTATCGGTGACATTTGACAATGTTCAACTATCCTTGATACACCTTGGAGCTCTTCCACTTTAAATCGTTGCTCTATAGAACATTTAGTCAATTACAAAAATGCATGCTTCCTCTGAACTCAGGGGTTGTTAGACAGCCTGGAGAGGAATTGACAATAGCAGTCTTGAAGGCCCTCTCTGGCCAAACGTGTGCGGCTATTGAATTGTTTGAATTTTAGATATGCCCTAATGAATGTTAACAAGTTGTCGATGTGATTGGATTCAGAAGGGGTGTTTTGTATTTTTCATTGTGGAAAGGTGAATAGTTTCAATGTGCTGGTTGAATATCTGAGCTGCCTTATAACCTTGTTTTTGTCTCCTTTCAGGGCCAGGTCATCCAGTTCTAGGCTGTGGGTCAATCTATTGGATAGACTTATCCCCCCCCCCAATAAATGTATTAAAATTGTACCAGATGTCTCATCTCTCCTTAACTGTACCTTGGTGGTAATCACAAGAGTGATGGCAATTACAGCTGGTGGATATGAAGATGTAAATTCTGGAATGACCAATTACAACTTCACCTTTCCAAGAGTGGTTGAAACACATCAGTATAAACACACTAGCGAATAACCATGCCTGAATCGTATCCCCATGGGCTTAGTACAACAGTCTCACCCAATCAGAACCGAATGATGTATATAAACCCTAGAATGCTGACGCTATGTATTGGCCATTGAGGCTTTGAAGACACTGATCGGCCATATTGGCACTCCTTGTAGGAGCAGTCCTCCATAGGAATGAATGGACTGTGTTTCAAGGTCAATTGCATGTATTTAATATTTGTTATCCTTACATTATCAAATTATACTTTAGGAATGTTTGTATACATTGTTTAGCTCACATTTAAAAATGTAATGTAAATGCATTTCTATAACTTCAAATATTTTTACAATGGTGGGGTCCAATATCTAGTGTGTGTACGTATATTGAAGTGATAAGAACCCCAAAATAAGGTTAAAGGGGTACGGTGAGATTTTGGGATTAAAGCTCTTGTTCTACTTAACCAGAGTCAGATGAACATGGATACACATTTTTCCTGTAGTTTGAAGGAAGTTGGCAGTTTTGCCAGCCAATGCTAACTAGGGTAGAGCAAAGAAAGCTTTAAAACAATCATTTCGATATCAGTCCTTGCCTGTGGAAATTTGTGGACACCCAGCATCATAAGTTTGATACATTGCATTATTTTATGGCCGGTTATGACACAAGGCAAAACATTCCATTACACCATATAGCGTACTTGTCAATAGTATATACTACAATTTTCTAAAATTGACCAAATTAAATTGCAATTGCACACACATTGATGTCAGACATGCACCGACCAACACTTACTGATGACTGGAATGAATGCAGGACAAAGACACCCTCTTGACATAAGGGCATATATTATGGTCAGACACTAAGTGGTAATGTTTTTCCAGCCCCATCCCTAAGCTTACCAAAAGTGACAGGTTGATAGCTTTGGTTGTTTGAATTCCAGATTGCCACTAAGTAAATGTGAACATTTCCAAACATTGTCACAAAGTAACATTTATTTCAAATCAGAAAAAATTGTTACAGTACTACTGATTTTTGATGTCTGAACATTCAGGTGTCTGCCATCCAGAAAATCTTGTGACCAGATCAATTAGCATACAAAACATGGACAATTACTAACACATTCCACACTTAGAATAATGAAAGATTTCAAATAATTCAAGGGAAGCACACCAACTAAATAACCTATTCAAAGGTGAGCATATACATGGCTCTTTGGTAAATAAGCACACTATCTAGAATAATCATAATAAGCAACATAACTTGCTGTGAATTAAAGTGCTCATAAATCCTGTGCATTTCAAATCAGTGCTGGGTGAGGGCCAGGGCCCACAAGCTTGTCTGCTAGCTACACCATACTAAAGAACTGTTCACGTTGGGCATGTCCTTCCATAATTGCCATTGGGTGTTGAAGTCACACTTAAATGGGGGTGACAGTCAGCAGTGCTGTGCCAGAAGGGTTGACCACCACCACAAGTTTACTGAGGAGGGTCTGGACCCCCAGCTCCTTGTAGCTGGGCAGGACCTGAGTGACATTACACTGGGGGTGGCAGATCTTCCAGCTAGGCAGTGTGGCCAGGGTGAGGGGGAAGCGTCGGGGTCCACCGATCTCCTGCTTGTTCATCACTGCCAGAGCCAACCGGCCACCAGACAGGTGTCTTTCCCACACCTCGAAACTGTCCACCTGTCAATCAAGAGTCAGGTTAGTTTCAACAGCCTGATTTCAGATTATTAACTGGGTGGTTCGAGCCCTGAATGCTGATTGGTTGAAAGCTGTGGTATATCAGACCGTATACCACGGGTATTACAAAACATGTATTTTTACTGCTCTAATTACATTCGTAACCAGTCTATTATAGCAATAAGGCACCTTGGGGGTTTGATATACGGCCAATATACCATGGCTAAGGGCTGTTCTTAGGCAGGACGCAATGCGGAGTACATTTAAACTCAGTTTTTCACATTTCCTGACATTTAATCCTAGTAAAAATTCCGGCTCAAGTCAGTTACGATCACCATTTTATTTTAATGTGAAATGTCAGAATAATTTATTTCAGCTTTCATCCCAGTGGGTCAGAAATTTACACACACTCAATTAGTATTTGGTAGCATTGCCTTTAAATTGTTTAATGTGGGTCAAACGTTTCAGGTAGCCTTCTACAAGCTTCCCACAATAAGTTGGGTGAATTTTGGCCCATTCCTCCTGACAGAGCTGGGGTAACTAAGTCAGGTTTGTAGGCCTTGCTTGCACATGCTTTTTCAGTTCTGCCCACACATTTGATATAGGATTGAGGTCAGGGCTAGGTGATGGCCACTCCAATACCTTGACTGTTGCCCTTAAGACATTTTGCCACAACTTTGGAACTATGCTTGGGGTCATTGTCCATTTGGAAGACCCATTTGCGACCAAGCTAACTTCCTGACTGACGTCTTGAGATGTTGCTTCAATATATCCACATAATTTTCCTCCTCATGAAGACATCTATTTTGTGAAGTGCACCAGTCCCTCCTACAGCAAAGCACCCCCTCAACATAATGCTGCCACCCCTGTACTTCACGGTTGTGATGGTGTTCTTTGGCTTGCAAGCCTCCCCCTTTTACCTCCAAACATAACGATGGTCATTACAGCCAAACAGTTCCATTTTTGTTTCATCAGACCAGAGGACATTTCTCCAAAATGTACAATCTTTGTCCCCATGTGCAGTTGCAAACCATCTCCTGGCTTTTTTATGGCGGTTTTGGAGCAGTGGCTTCTTCCTTGCTGAGTGGCCTTTCAGGTTATGTCGACATAGGACTCATTTTACTGTGGATATAGATACTTCTGTACCCGTTTCCTCCAGCATCTTCACAAGGTCCTTTGCTGTTGTTCTGGGACTGATTTGCAGTTTTTGCACCAAAGTACATTCATCTCTAGGAGACAGAACGCGTCTCCTTCCTGAGTGGTATGACGGCTGCGTGGTCCCATGGTATTTATACTTGCGTACTATTGTTTGTAGATGAACTTGGTACCTTCAGGCATTTGGAAATTGCTCCCAAGGATGAACCAGACTTGTGGAGTTCTACAATTCTTTTCCTGAGGTATTGGCTGATTTCTTTAGATTTTTCCCATGACGTCAAGCAAAGAGGCACTGAGTTTGAAGGTAGGCCTTGAAATACAAGTACACCTCCAATTGACTCAAATGATGTTAATTAGCCTATCAGAAGATTTTCCAAGCACAGCCAACTTAGTGTATGTAAAGAAATTTGTGGAGTGGTTGAAAAACTAGTTAATGACTCCAACCGAGGTGCATGTAAACTTCCGACTTCAACTGTAACTACCACAACATAAGCTACAGATGATGATCAGTGATCAGTCTTGCATATGGCCAGTAGGTGGGGTATATACAAAGATCACTGAGAAGGGTCTCAAGCTGGGTTGGTTGGCTGACCGACCATGCAGCAAATCGATGTCATATCTATGTTAATATGGCAAAAACTCACTAAACAACTAACAATGTATTTGAGACACAAGTGTTAATTGTGCAAATGTATTCATGTTTTCAATGAACACAGGCTCAATATAGTTTATGTCAACAGTTGAAGCCAACCCCGTCTGTATTGTCCCATAGTGCGCCACGTGACTTGTGTTGCTAATCAACCAACCCAGCTATATGTGTTACCGGCATCGGTGGTGTTGATCATTGGGGAAAGTAAATATTTTGTGGCTACAGTTGAATGCAATATAGTTTCAGAGTTGTCAATTTATAGTGAATGCATTATGTTAGATGTCATTTCTTTGGAGTTTCAGGCTTTTTGAGTTTGATTAGGCTCTGTGATAGTGTAGCTGCATAAGGGTATTTGACCATTATTACACTGAATAAAAATATAAAACACAACATGCAACAAAGATTTGACTGTTACAGTTCATATAAAAGGAAATCAGTCAATTGAAATAAAATAAAAAATGGGCCCTAATCTATGGATTTCACATGACTGGGAATACAAATACACATCGGTTGGTCACATATACCCTTAAAAGTCAGTATCTGGTGTGACCACCATTTGCCTCATGCAGCGCAACACATCTCCTTCACATAGAGTTTTTCAGGCTGTTGATTGTGGCCTGTGGAATGTTGTCCTACTGCTCTTCAATGGCTGTGCGAATTTGCTGGATAATGGTGGAAACTGAAACACTGTTGTACACATCAAACCAGAGCATCCCAAAGATGCTCAATTGGTGACATGTCCGGTGAGTATGCAGGCCATTATCCGCTTCTAGGAATTGTGTACAAAGCCTAGCAACATGGGGCTGTACATTATGCTGAAACATGGTGATGGCAGCGGATGAATGACACAAGGGTTCTCAGGATCTCGTCATGGTGCCTCTATGCATTAAAATTGCCATCGATAATTGTCGGTAGCTTATGCCTGCCCATACTATAACCCCACTGTCACCATGGGGCACTCTGTTCACAACTTTGTTCACAACATTGACATCAGCAAACTGCTCTCCCACACAACGCCATACACGCCGTCTGCGCAGTTGAAACAGAGATTAATCCGTGAAGAGCACACACCTCCAGCGTGCCAGTGGCTATCGAAGGTGAGCATTTGTCCACATAGTCGCTTACGATGCCGAACTGCATTCAGGTGGTCAAGAGGACAACAAGCACGCAGATGAGCTACCCAGAGACTGTTTCTGACAGTTTGTGCAGAAATTCTTTGTGCAGAAATTCTTTGTGAAAACACAGTTTCATCAGCTGTCTCAGACGACGTGGCTGGTCTCAGACGATCTCCCAGGTAAAGAAGCCGGATGTGGAGGTCCTGGGCTAGTGTGGTTATACATGGTATGCGGTTGTGAGGCCGGTTGGATGTACTGCCAAATTCTCTAAAACGATGGAGGAGGATTATGGTAGGGAAATGAACATGCAATTCTCTGGCAACAGCTCTGGTGGACATTCCTGTAGACAGCCAAATGCAGCCTCCCTCAAAACTTTAGATATCTGTGGCATTGTGTTGTGTGACAAAACGGCACATTTTAGAGTGGCTTTTTATTGTCCCCATGCACAAGGTGCACCTGTGTACTGATATGCCACACCTGTCAGGAGGATGGATCTTGGCAAAGGAGAAATGCTCATTAACAGGGATGTAAACATATTTGGGCACAACATTTTAGACAAATAAGCGTTTTGTGCTTATGGACAATTTCTGGGATCTTTTATTTCAGCTCATGAAACCAACACTTTAAAATGTTGCGTTTAAATTTTTTTATATTTTGGTTCAGTGTTGTATTGAACTGTATTAGCACCGAGTAGTCACATTTAAAGTAGGGTTTGGTACTGCACAACAGAAGTTGCATATGCCCTGTTTGTTTTATGTGTGGCGGTAATTCTATTCTCCATTGTGCATTACAATGAAATATCCCTAGTGAGTGACAGAGTAGGTCGCAGCCCGTCTGGTGTTCAACCTTCCCAAGTTCTCTCACGTCACCCCGCTCCTCCGCTCTCTCCACTGGCTTCCAGTTGAAGCTCGCATCCGCTACAAGACCATGGTGCTCGCCTACGGAGCTGTGAGGGGAACGGCACCTCAGTACCTCCAGGCTCTGATCAGGCCCTACACCCAAACAAGGGCACTGCGTTCATCCACCTCTGGCCTGCTCGCCTCCCTACCACTGAGGAAGTACAGTTCCCGCTCAGCCCAGTCAAAACTGTTCGCTGCTCTGGCCCCCAATGGTGGAACAAACTCCCTCACGACGCCAGGACAGCGGAGTCAATCACCACCTTCCGGAGACACCTGAAACCCCACCTCTTCAAGGAATACCTAGGATAGGGTAAGTAAGGGTAGGTAATCCTTCTCCCCCAACAAGATTTAGATGCAAGTGGCTGTTCCACTGGTTGTCATAAGGTGTATGCACCAATTTGTAAGTCGCTCTGGATAAGAGCGTCTGCTAAATGACTTAAATGTAAATGTAAATGTAGGTGTACTACCTTGGCGGTGCGATAGCCCTGCCTGCCCAGTGGGTCCTGACTGATGGCGATGATCCTTGTGTTCTGCAGCAGCTGCTTGGACCGGGGGCAGATGTCTCTCAGGTCATTGGACATCAGCAGAGGGGAGGCCATGATGGCCCACAATGCCATCTGAGACTCCTGTTGGGCGTGACTCAGGCCAAAGTTTCCAATAACCAGCTGAGGAAGGAACAGCGTCAATGTCAATCAGACATACTATTCAGACAAAGTACATGGGTTATGGCAGGAACATCTGGTGTGAGTAAGGTGAAGAGTTGATGATTAATCATTACTCAGACTAGTTTTACTGAACGCCATTAACTAAGTAGCAGGATTGGATTGGTCAATTGAGGAAGTTCACTTAAACATTCCCCATAGAAAATAATGGGATGAATTGGCCCCAACCCCTTATCCATAGCGAAAAGTAGAACCGCCACAGTACCATGTCAGGGTCATTCCAGCCCCCAGGCCCAGCCGCTGGGACAATGACATCCTGATGGTCGGCAGTCCAGTCCAAGATGGTCTTCACACTGTCCCAGGAGTCATACACATCCGCAAAGTTGCGCCAGTGGTTACAGGCCTTCCGTATGGCAGCATAGTCTGGCTGTGAGTACATCATTGATATGGTGGGACACAATCAATGCAAAATGAATCATGAATGAATCCTCCTGACTAAGATGAAATCAATTCAGTTTCAGGTGTATTTAGCATTTTCATTAGCCAACGAACTGAAGAAATGCTAGGAATAAAGGCATTTACCACCTCACTCTTTCTTACCTGATGGTGTGGCCACTCATACAGTGGCCACTCACAGGAGTACAGGATACTTCTCCCAGTTTGGTTCAGTGCTATTGACATGTTTGTGTAACCTGGGGGGAAAAAAGGTCACACAGCAGTAATTATAGGGTTTCATGAAACGTAATTTCATCTGAAAGACTTTTGAGCTGTTGAATTAGTAGTTTTGTAGCATGACATTTAATACATAAATCACCTTCTCCCAGTAAAGTCCACTTCATGTAGCACCCATCAAATTTGAGCAGATCCACACCCCAATCAGCAAAGGTCTGAGCGTCAATGTCGTAGTATCCCATGCTCCCTGGAAAGCCTCCACATGTAAAGGTTCCCAAATCAGCATAGATCCCCAACTTGAGACCCTTGGAATGAACCTGTATAACCAAATCACAAATAACAATCTTACAATAAGGCTTTTAGAAAAGGTTTGTCCTGTAGGCCAAAATCCATGAACAAAGTGGACCCTTACAGTTGAAACCAGTAGATGGTGATGTTGTATTACCAAACCACATTTTCATGGCACTTCAGAGGGTTTTGAAACCTTTGGTAGTTTAGCACCATGGTAATAGCAATATTCCCTTTGTTTGCTCATAGTTATGTGTCACTCTTAGCAAAGTGGATGATCTAATTAGTAAACCAACTAACCTTACAGTCCCATTGGGTAGGTTATCACTCGAGGAAGGACATGTTTCTGTTTGTTGTGTTAAAGTGACACAGAGGGTGTGATAGAAAAGCACTGGGAACTAGAAAACATTGGAGTTAGAGCTGACATAAGCAGTGCATCACCAACTGTATGTGGATAATATAAGTTGTCCCTCAACAACTGGTTCATGTTCAGTAGACATAAAACCAAATAAAATGGCCCAAAAATGATTGTTTAAATAATAATTCTATAATGGAAAATTATTATTATTATATATAATTTTTTTACATGTGTGCCCTAATGAGCACGACCTCTGTAGCCTATACACTCACATCGTCGGCCAGTTTCTTGATGCCTCTGGGGAACCGCTTCGGGTCTGCCTGAAGGCGTCCCTTGGCGTCACGTTGGTGGCTGGGCCAACAGTCATCGATGCAGACATACTCGTAGCCAGCCTCCTTCCAGCCTTCCGTCACCATCACATCTGCCATCTGCATGTAGAGATTCTCACTAGCAGCACAGAGATCAGGGACAGACAGAGGAAACTATTAGCCAGTTCATATTGTGATATTAACTATGCTTCAATGTGTCAATGAAGTAACAGTGAACGTGTGAGGCCATTTATACCTGATGAATGTAGAACCATCCCACTTACCGCCTACTGTTACTCTACTTCCTTGCTATGAGTTTGAATTGAGCGGTCATCAAAATGGTCTAAGCTAGTTTAGTGGTGTCAATTAGGGTGGTTATACTTTGTGGAACGTTAAAACAGGAATCTGTTGCAAAAACGTCGTAAATAACAAGGCTGCCAACAAACAACGCATACATAGTTGTATAGCGGCAGAATAAGATTTTATTTCGAAAAATGTCTGTCCTCACTCTGGTAGACTATGGACAAACATTAATAATACGCTACGTGGTGAGTTGATGCCTATTTGGCAGCTAGTTAGCTAGGTGAATTGCTCATGCTACTTTGTATGCTTTTGTTGGCATCCTACTTTACGAAGTTTTTGGAACAGATTCCCGTTGGAACGTGCCACAAAACTATACCCATCCTGTCAATTGTGTTTCCCTTGCATTCTGTTTGATTGAGTCTGGAACATTTAAATGTATGTGTAGAGTTGAGGGTGAAGCCAGATGTCATACCTGATGCAATTATTGGGGTCCGTGTCACAGTCGACATTGCACATGAATCTCTCCCAATGCAGCCAACCCATTGTAGGCTTGAGCGCGAGACCATTGTCCAGAGATTTAACTGGACTGATAAAAGCACCGATTGTAAATAGCACCAGAACTACAGCACCCATTTTAGTTACTGGTTTCACTTGACTAACGAATAATCTTCATTAACAATGTGTGAATTGAAAGCACGTCTATTTCCTGATAGTGACACAAACTGTGTCTGCCTTACCGGAAGATTGACTGCAACACGGACCAGTAATATCATGATGCGCTGGAAACTAGCCAATCACGTTGCACCCGTGTCTGGATATAAACAAGGAAGCGCACCTGTGTCAAGTGTTTGCTTGATGACATGGATTGTAAATTCAATATTTTTGCCTGTAACGTCTTGTGATGTGCACCTGGCCATAACTCCATAATCTTTTTAGCTCGGTTTGAAAAAGAATGGGCTACAGGTCTGGCTGTAGCTTTTTTTGGGCCCTATGCGGGCAAGACAGTGATGGCAAAGAGAAAAATGCACTTCACATGTACATTTGTCATTTAGCAGAAGCTCTTATCCAGAGCGACTGGATAAGAGCATTCATCTTAAATAGCTAGGTGAGCTAGGTGAAACAACCACACAACACAGTTATAGTGAGTACAGTTTTCCTCAAAGTAGCTCTCAGCAAAGTCAGAGCTTGTACGGGGGAAAAAGTCAAGTGTGAATGTTAGTTCACGAAAGGCATATACTGTATACAGTACATTGAACAGTGTTCAATATTTATTTATTTTATTATTGAGGAGCTGCTGTAGGAATATTTAACATACTCTTTGAAGAGGTAGGGTTTCAGAAGATAGGACTGGACTCTACTGTCCTAGCTTCAGGGGGAAGCTGGTTCTATCATTGGGGTACCAGGACAGAGAAGAGCTTGGACTGGGCTGAGCGGGAGCTGCCCTCCTGTAGTGGTGGGAGGGCCAAGGTTAATTTTCCTGCAATTAATTTCCTACAACTCTACACATTTTCTATGGGGCTAGGAGAAAATGTTGCAGTTTTATAACACATTTAACTGACATAAAAATACAAAAATTGTTGATGCACAACCAAATTCTCAACTTCCACCTTGTGTATTCTACTATGTTATGTTAACTGTCAACAGTCAGTTGAGACCCTGACTGAGTCACCCCCCCAAAAAAAAAGGAGGCTTGAGGCCCGAAGCGACCACTTATGTCACTTATACCTGGAGCCGGTGTTGTGCCGAAAATCTCCTCCTGCCACACCCCCCCTTCTAATTTCCTTAATTTCGTCACTAGAGTCAAATACTTTTTGTGGCACACATTAGAGTCAAATACTTTCTATAGAACAAACTTCACATCAGGATGGGCAACCAAAATTAATAATTAATATGTGTGTTATATTAAACATAGAGGAGGGAGTCAAATGTAGGCAATAAACATTTCAGAACAATAAACATTTGGTCCTTCTGTAGAACAACTAAGAAATGGGAGAGATGACAAATTTTGGCAAAGAAATGGCATATATTATTTTTATTAGACAAAGAGATTTAATACACACTTGAAACAAATAGCCAAACCGAAAACTGCAGACAAAAATGCTCTCTGCTACTAAGATCAGTGAAATTTAGGCTAAACTGAAAACGGAGTGAAGAGCAGAAATCTCAACTTCAAACAAGTCGCAGCAATGAATAACACAAATTGGGGGGAGAATTCTGGCAGGGGGGACATTTTCTGCACAATACTGGCCCTGATGGTCTTGTTCGACATTGCATGCAATTGCTGACTGGCTGAGCTACAAAGAACCTTGCATCATGAATAACTACTAATTATTATTTGTATATCAGTCAGTCAATTTACCCATGATGCATTATGGTTTTAATCCTCTCTAACCATCTCGGACACAGTCAATATTTTACCCACCTCAAGCGCATTTTAACGAGATTATACATGTTCACATACCGTTGGCAGCGTTAGAGAAGCAGCCATGCGTTGTCAATGACTTGACTATTCAGCAGCATTGAAATCAACAGAAAAAGCAAGTGTATCAGGTATGAAATAGATGTCAAAAATTGTTATTTGACCTGTGTGTCAAGGCTCTCCAAATCTGATATGGAGGCTATCCCTGTGTTGGCCTAATTGAGGTCCACATAAAAGATTATCACAACCACATGCACCAATTAAACATCTTACTATAATTTGTTTGACCAGGCCAAGGCCTATCCAATGATCAGAATGTTGCCACACCGAAAAGACAACTTCTTGACTGGTGAACACCTGGCTCTTGATCATGACTCTCAGTTCCATTACATTACATATAAGAGTCATTGGACGAAGGGATCTTCTGTATGGTGGAGTTTTGGTAAGAGCTCCGATGCTCGGTCTAAACATTAACACGCGTCTCTTGCGGTACGGTTTTGGAAGCATAAGGACCATATCTTTTATATCATCAAGAAATAATTTCCCAAAAACAAAAGGTTCAATTGATACACGTTTATAGGGTTAGGGTTCCCACATATTTCCATGTTACAGCGCTTGTTTACGGAAAACAGACAGAAGACAGAGTGGACTACCTGTGCTAATTAGCTATCTGCATCTTCGAACACCTGTGTCTAAATGGAAAACGGATGCCACAAACGTGTTGTCACTGTTTGGGGAGGGCTTGGTCGGTAGGGATGTCCTTGTCTCATCGCGCACCAGCGACTCCTGTGGCGGGCCGGGTGCAGTGTCCGCTAACCAAGGTTGCCAGGTGCACGGTGTACCCTCCGACACATTGGTGCGGCTGGCTTCCGGGTTGGATGCGCGCTGTGTTAAGAAGCAGTATGGCTGGTTGGGTTGTGTATCGGAGGACGCATGACTTTCAACCTTCGTCTCTCCCGAGCCCGTACGGGAGTTGTAGCGATGAGACAAGATAGTAGCTACTACAACAATTGGATACCACGAAAAAGGGCTAAAAATTCAAAAAAAAAAAAAACTGTCTACAGTAAGTGTGTATTTTGCATTTGTGAATTAATTTTTATGTGGTATGAACTTAAGTTTCTAGAACCGTACTGCAATTGAGAATCAATTCACGTTTAGATGGAGAATTTGACTGTTCTGGCTTCCAGATCCAATTTGCCTTTAGTAATAAAATATTATTAATAATGATCTAGCAGAGCTACCTTGGACTATGGACTGACTTTAGGTTCCTTTAGTCCATTATTGGGCTAATGAACACCAAGCCTATATTGTAAACAAGCAAGGTAGAATTATTGACATGGCAAATCCCAGACTATCATAATAATCCCTGTCGCTGTGCTGTCATGGGTCTAGAAAGCGAGCATCATAAAATGAACACAAAACCTGACCTTTGTGCAAATGTCAAGGGTGTGTATTTCAGCCCTGAACATCATCAGAGGCCTTACCAAGAGGGACAGGCCTGATACAAAGAATTTGTCACTCACTGTATTTCATATCAGAGAGCCTGGGCAAAGAAGTGGAGGCTATAAATGACTCGTCCCACCTGAGCGATTGACCATCGACTTACTTGGTTACAAACTTACTTGGTTTCCTCACTATAAAAAGGATCTCGCTCCCAGCCACAGCAGTGATAGATTCTTAAATTTTTCTCAAACTGAACTCGCGGTCATGTGTTTCCAGGCGATGTGTTTCCACTCCTCAATTGTCCAGCGTTGGTGATCGGGCGGCCCACTAGAGTTGCTGCTTCTTGTTTTTAAGAGGGGAACCCGATATGGTCGTCTGCTGCAATATCCCATCCGTAACAAGGATCGACGAGTTGTGCGTTGCACACCACTGTTGTACTGCAGCGTTATTTGTCTGTTTGTGGCCTGCCTGTTAGCTTGCACGATTCATGCCGTTCTCCTTCGACCTCTCTGATCAACAAGCTATTTTAGCCCGCAGGACTGCCGCTGACTGGTTGTTTTTTTGTTTGTCTAACCATTCTCTGTAAACCCTAGACACAGATGTACATGAAAAGCCCAGGATGGCAGCTGTTTCTGACATACTGGATGCAGCGAGCCTGGCACCAATGATCAATACATGCTTAATGTCGCTTGGGTCACTCGTTTTGCCTATTCTAATGTCCAATCGAACAGTAAGTTTATATAGCAAGCCATGGCCACGTGACTGACTGTCTGTAGGAGCTATCCATTTTTGTGAACAGCCTGGTGTACCTAATAAACTATCCAGTGAGTGTATTCTGCCCACCTCATAAGCCCCCTGCCCCCAAGACTAAACATACTGTACCTTTGTATGTGCGGTGTTTGTGGACTCCCTTCAAATTACTGGATTTTGCTATTTTATCCACAAACGTTGCTGACAGGGGTATAAAATCGAGCACTCAGCATGCAATCTCCATAGACAAACACTGGCAGTAGAATGGCCTTACTGAAGAGTTCAGTGACTTTCAACGTGGCACCGTCATAGGATACCACCTTTCCAACAAGTCAGTTCGTCACATTTCACAAAAATCGTCTGTCCTGATTTGCTAAACTCACCACCGAGTTCCAAATTGCTTCTGGTAGCAACGTCTTGCCAAGAACTGTTTGTCGAGAGCTTAATGAAATGGGTCTCCATGGCCGAGCAGCCACACACAAGGCAAAGATCATCACGCGCAAGCCAAGCGTCGGCTGGAGTCATGTAAAGCTCACCGCCATTGGACTCTGGAGCAGTGGAAACACGTTCTCTGGAGTGATGAATCATGCTTCACCATCTGACAGTTTGACGGACAAATCTGGGTTTGGCAGATGCCAGGAGAATGCTACCTGGTTCAATGCATAGTGCCAACTGTAAAGTTTGGTGGAGGAGGAATAATGGTCTGGGGTTGTTTTTCATGGTTCGGGCTAGGCTGCTTAATTCCAGTGAAGGGAAATATTAACGCGAAAGCATACAATGACATTTTAGATGATTCTGTGCTTCCAAGTTTGTGGCTACAGTTTGGGGAAGGCCCTTTCCTGTTTTAGCATGACAATTCCCCCATGCACAAAGCGAGGTCCATACAGAAATGGTTTATCGAGATCAGTGCGGAAGAACTCGACTGGCCTGCACAGAGCCCTGACCTCAATCCCACCTAACACCTTTGGGATGAATTGGAATGCCGACTGAGAGCCAGGCCTAATCCCCCAACATCAGTGCCCGACCTCACTAATTCTCTTATGGCTGAATGGAAGCAGAATGGAAGCAAGCAATCATCTGCATAAACGTGCCTTAGGCATGCTGACTGCAGATGTGGCCAGGGCAATAAATTGCCATGTCCGTACTGTGAAACGCCCAAGACAGCGCTACAGGGAGACAGGACACACAGCTGATCGCCCTCGCAGTGGCAGACCATGTGTAACAACACCTGCACAGGATCGGTACATCCGAACATCACACCTGCGGGACAGGTACAGGTTGGCAACAACAACTGCCAGAGTTACACCAGGAACGCACAATCCCTCCATCAGTGCTCTGACTGTCCGCAATAGGCTGAGAGAGGCTGGACTGAGGGCTTGTAGGCCTGTTGTAAGTAAGGCAGGTCCTATGGGCACAAACCTACTGTTGCTGTACCAGACAGGACTGGCAAAAAGTGCTCTTCACTGACGAGTCGCGGTTTTGTCTCACCAGGGGTGATGGTCGGATTCGCGTTTTTCATCGAAGTAATGAGCGTGACACCGAGGCCTGTACTCTGGAGCGGGATCAATTTGGAGGTGGAGGGTCCGTCATGGTCTGGGGCGGTGTGTCACAGCATCATCGGACTGAGCTTGTTGTCATTGCCGGCAATCTCAACGCTGTGTGTTACAGGGAAGACATCCTCCTTCCCTCATGTGTTACCCACAATGCCACCACCCATAATGCTCATTCTGTGCGTGATTTCCTGCAAGACAGGAATGTCAGTGTTCTGCCATGGCCAGTGACGAGCCCGGATCTCAATCCCATTGAGCACGTCTGGGACCTGTTGGATCGGAGGGTGAGGGCTAGGGCCATTCCCCCCAGAAATGTCTGGGAACTTGGTGGAAGAGTGGGGTAACATCTCACTGGAAAATCTGGTGCAGTCCGTGAGGAGGAGATGCAGCTGGTGGCCACACCAGATACTGACTGTTACTTCTGATTTTGACCCCCCCTTTGTTCAGGGACACATTATTCAATTTCTGTTAGTCACATGTCTGTGGAACCTGTTCAGTTTATGTCTGTTCTTGAATCTTATGTTCATACATATATTTACACATTAAGTTTGCTGAAAATAAACGCAGTTGACAGTGAGAGGACGTTTCTTTTTTTGCTGAGTTTATCTGTATATTGGTAAACAGCCACCAAAATACTTTAAAATATTTATTTACTCTTATTTACTTGTACATTTCCGGAGAGAACAGATTATCAGTCCCACTTGATGGGACACTTTCTAGGGCCAGACACTCTGGTCCTTGCACACACACACATTGGTATTTCAATAGTCCTACTACTGAAAGCTCTGTTGAAACATCTATTTGCAAAACTTAAGCCCAAGCCCAGATAGTGAATCAAACAGTGGAGAGAGTAATACCGTGAAACGTATGCACCTAATTATAATTTTACATTGGTCGCTGTTATGAAAATGGTTTTCAATAATGGCTTCTTCGTGATTGCAATCAAAAATATTATTAATAATGATCTAGCAGAGCTACTATACCTCATTGATGACTTGCAAGGCCTTGGTGAAGGGCCTTTCAGTATATTAGAAAAATAAAAATCAATTTTAATAGTGTAATCGATACATGATTCAGCTTGTAGTCCTTTAAAGAGTCTGAGAGTACACAAAGCCTAACCTTCGCTCTGACTATGATTACTGTTCGCAGCACTGTACTGCATGCAAGGTTGCCATGACTAATCTCAACTTTGAGGAGCCTTGATGGATCTCATGCCCCCTGTAATAATTAGATAGACCTGCATATTATTGCTTTTTTGCTGGAGTAATAGCTGGTAAACGAATAGCCACAGCAAAATGCCAGGCAAAGAGTAGCGGCAGTATGTTTCCCGCAGAAACAGGCTGCAGGCAGGCTGGTGGAGGCAGAAGCTCAAGGATCTTTGCAGACAATTTTCCTGTTGTTTGTCTGAGTGTATTTTCTTCTCCAGAACAGTCACAAATCATCTGTCTGTCTGTGTAGGACTTGACTAGACAAGTAGATTCATGGGTACCGGTAACACTGGATTTAGTCCTAGACCTAGGCTATTTCAGGGAGGTGGTATTTTTTACTTGGTGTGACACAGAGGACATTCACTTCAAATAATTCAACACAATTAGCAACTACCTGATACCAATTTATACTGTGTGGTGCTTGTTTTAGTGTTTCACAAATTAAACAAAATGAATTATTATACCTTTGTAAAAAAACAGGTAAATCAGTGGTACACACAAAATACATAAACTGTCCCTCACTTTTAAAGTTAGCATATTTTGTATTCTTTTCACAGATAAAATAATGTGAAAGGGAACAAAAAAAAGTGTATTTGCTCCAGGAGGCTTTGATGAGTCCTTTGTGTCATCCAGCTACTGCCATGCTACTTTACACCACTGGTCCTTCACGCTGAGTAAGCTGCATCAGCAGTACCTTTGTGCTCACTGATGAGGTAAATAATATCCTCAGGTGATTTTTGATTAGAGAATTATTGTTGTGTTGCCTGACAGAGAGGAGACGGCAGTCACACTGTATAATGCTCTGCCTCTCTATCACCTAACCTTGCCATATGGCACAAAGTAAGAGATTTTTACTAGGATAAAATGCCTTTTTTTTTTACGGTTCACAGCACATGTTGCGTGAGAGAGTACAGAAATTACCTTATCATTCTGAGATAAAAACAGTGGTGGCCCCCAAAGGCTGGATGAGACATTAAGCCTCGTTTACACACCAAGCTCCAAGGCACTTGAAACTCCCGAGGAAAAACCGAAGCTTTAGATTTCCTGATTTGTATAAGAATCATAAAGGAAAGTCATTTTACTGGCTCTGTGTTGCCAGGTTTGTTCCAACGATACAGTATTGGATGTGATTTGGGATTTTGTATACCACATTTGTTTGCGGTTTAAAAGAAGTCAAATCAAATTTATTTATATAGCCCTTTGTACATCAGCTGATATCTCAAAGTGCTGTACAGAAACCCAGCCTAAAACCCCAAACAGCAAGCAATGCAGGTGTAGAAGCACGGTGGCTAGGAAAAACTCCCTAGAAAGGCCAAAACCTAGGAAGAAACCTAGAGAGGCTATGAGGGGTGGCCAGTCCTCTACTGGCTGTGCCGGGTGGAGATTATAACAGAACATGGCCAAGATATTCAAATGTTCATAAATGACCAGCATGGTCAAATAATAATAAGCACAGTAGTTGTCGAGGGTGCAGCAAGTCAGCACCTCAGGAGTAAATGTCAGTTGGATTTTCATACCCGATCATTAAGAGCATCTCTACCACTCCTGCTGTCTCTAGAGAGTTGAAAACAGCAGGTCTGGGACAGGTAGCACGTCCGGTGAACAGGTCAGGATTCCATAGCCGCAGGCTGAACAGTTGAAACTGGAGCAGCAGCACGGCCAGGTGGATTGGGGACAGCAAAGAGTCATCATGCCAGGTAGTCCTGAGGCATGGTCCTAGGGCTCAGGTCCTCCGAGAGAGAGAAAGAAAGAGAGAATTAGAAAGAGCATACTTAAATTCACACAGGACACCGGATAAGACAGGAGAAGTACTCCAGATATAACAAACTGACCCTAGTCCCCCGACACATAAACTACTGCAGCATAAATACTGGAGGCTGAAACAGGAGGGGTCAGGAGACACTGTGGCTCCATCCGATGATACCCCCAGACAGGGCCAAACAGGAAGGATATAACCCCACCCACTTTGCCAAAGCACAGCCCCCACACCACTAGAGGGATATCTTCAACCACCAACTTACCATCCTGAGACAAGCCCGAGTATAGCCCACAAAGATCTCCGCCACGGCACAACCCAAGGGGGGGGGGGGCAACCCAGACAGGAAGATCACGTCAGTGACTCAACCCACTCAAGTGACGCACCCCTCCTAGGGACGGCATGGAAGAGCACCAGTAAGCCAGTGACTCAGCCCCTGTAATAGGGTTAGAGGCAGAGAATCCCAGTGGAGAGAGGGGAACCGGCCAGGCAGAAACAGCAAGGGCGGTTCGTTGCTCCAGAGCTTTTCCGTTCACCTTCACACTCCTGGGCCAGACTATACTCAATCATATGACCCACTGAAGAGATGAGTCTTCAGTAAAGACTTAAAGGTTGAGACTGAGTCTGCATCTCTCACATGGGCAGGCAGACCATTCCATAAAAATGGTGCTCTATAGGAGAAAGCCCTGCCTCCAGCTGTTTGCTTAGAAATTCTAGGGACAATTAGGAGGCCTGCATCTTGTGACTGTAGCGTACGTCTAGGTATGTATGGCAAAATCAAATCAGAAAGATTTAAATCACAAATAATATCAAATCATTTGTGCTGTTTTGCATTGAGCCATTGCTGCTGTAAAATGTGCAGAGATTTTCCTGGCATTATGACTGCACTGTTTCACCAACTATCAACCAGCAAATAGATTTCCTAGTATTGTGCAGCATTTCTTATTCTCCTTCCTCTGAGGTAGAAAATATGTCACGATTCACTAACACTGTTCTTCTAAATCTTATCTACTTCCTAAACTAAACACAATGTGCAATATGGCTCTATTTGGCGAGAAAACAAATCTGATAAGACGATCGGGTTATCAAATGATTTCATCTAGTCACTTAGGACGATAAGATGAGCCAAAGGCAAGGGTTTTGGAAGAGAACACATGGGATCTCAATCCTATCAGTTTGGTTAAAATACCTTTTTAAATTTGGCATTGTCTGTTGCAATCGTGTTTGAAATCAACACACTGGTTGTTAACTTGATAAGCCAGTGGAGAAGGAGCGAGTACATAAGTTGTTTCCTTTTTACCATAGCATTATTTACTATAGAACACAATAAATGAATATCAACAAATATATCCACAGCCATATACAGTGTATGTCTATAGACCTAGCTAAATGGCACTGGGTATATCCATATACAGTGTATGTCTATAGACCTAGCTAAATGGCACTGGGTATATCCATATACAGTGTATGTCTATAGACCTAGCTAAATGGCACTGGGTATATCCATATACAGTGTATGTCTATAGACCTAGCTAAATGGCACTGGGTATATCCATATACAGTGTATGTCTATAGACCTAGCTAAATGGCACTGGGTATATCCATATACAGTGTATGTCTATAGACCTAGCTAAATGGCACTGGGTATATCCATATACAGTGTATGTCTATAGACCTAGCTAAATGGCACTGGGTATATGTCTATATACAGTGGCATGTCTATAGACCTAGCTAAATGGCACTGGGTATATCCATATACAGTGTATGTCTATAGACCTAGCTAAATGGCACTGGGTATATCCATATACAGTGTATGTCTATAGACCTAGCTAAATGGCACTGGGTATATCCATATACACTGTATGTCTATAGACCTAGCTAAATGGCACTGGGTATATCCATATACACTGTATGTCTATAGACCTAGCTAAATGGCACTGGGTATATCCATATACAGTGTATGTCTATAGACACTGGGTATATCCATATACAGTGTATGTCTATAGACCTAGCTAAATGGCACTGGGTATATCCATATACAGTGTATGTCTATAGACCTAGCTAAATGGCACTGGGTGTCTATAGACCTAGCTAAATGGCACTGGGTATATCCATATACAGTGTATGTCTATAGACCTAGCTAAATGGCACTGGGTATATCCATATACAGTGTATGTCTATAGACCTAGCTAAATGGCACTGGGTATATCCATATACACTGTATGTCTATAGACCTAGCTAAATGGCACTGGGTATATCCATATACACTGTATGTCTATAGACCTAGCTAAATGGCACTGGGTATATCCATATACAGTGTGTGTCTATAGACCTAGCTAAATGGCACTGGGTATATCCATATACACTGTATGTCTATAGACCTAGCTAAATGGCACTGGGTATATCCATATACACTGTATGTCTATAGACCTAGCTAAATGGCACTGGGTATATCCATATACACTGTATGTCTATAGACCTAGCTAAATGGCACTGGGTATATCCATATCCAGTGTATGTCTATAGGCCTAGCTGTATAGCACTGGGTATATCCATATACAATAGGGATCACTATGGAAACTAGACAAGTTAATATCCTTGAATCTATGTTCAGAGGATCCCATGGAAGCAGTGGGAGTGTTCCTCTGCCCAGGCATCGCTGACGCATGCCAGATCCTACAATGCCTGGAAAGGTATCAGCTAGCCGGGGCGGCAGCGTAGCCTAGAGCGTTGGACTAGTAACCGGAAGGTTGTGAGTTCAAACCCCCGAGCTGACAAGGTGCAAATCTGTCGTTCTGCCCCTGAACAGGCAGTTAACCCACTGTTCCCAGGCCGTCATTGAAAATAAGAATATGTTCTTAACTGACTTGCCTGGTTAAATAAAGGTAAAAAGATAAAATAATAAATTAAATAAAATATGCTATAGCAATTTGTCAGTCGATGATGTGGCACTCAACCATTGGTTGACGCATGCAACATCTGAGCAGGGTAACGCGACCAATATGTCCCCATGGCTGACATCAGAAGGTTTTGGAGCGTGTTCATAGACTCATATCAGAGACTCATATCAGAGACTCATATCAGAGACACATATCAGAGATATGAGTGTTCATAGACTCATATCAGAGACTCATATCAGAGATATGAGTGTTCATAGACTCATATCAGAGACTCATATCAGAGACACATATCAGAGATATGAGTGTTCATAGACTCATCAGAGACTCATATCAGAGACACATATCAGAGACTGATATCAGAGACACATATCAGAGACTGATATCAGAGACTCATATCAGAGACACATATCAGAGACTGATATCAGAGACACATATCAGAGACTGATATCAGAGACTCATATCAGAGACACATATCAGAGACTGATATCAGAGACACATATCAGAGACTGATATCAGAGACTCATATCAGAGACTCATATCAGAGACTCATATCAGAGATATGAGTGTTCATATCAATGTTCATAGACTCATATCAGAGACTCATATCAGAGACTCATATCAGAGACTCATATCAGAGACTGATATCAGAGACTCATATCAGAGACTCATATCAGAGACTGATATCAGAGACTCATATCAGAGACTCATATCAGAGATATGAGTGTTCATATCAATGTTCAGAGACTCATATCTCCCTCATTAGCTTTAAGCACCAGCTGTCAGGGCAGCTCACAGATCACTGCACCTGTACATAGCCAATCTGTAAATAGCCCATCCAACTACCTCATCACCATATTGTCATTTATTTTGCTCCTTTGCACCCCAGTATCACTACTTGCACACTCATCTTCTACACATCTGTCACCCCAGTGTTTAATTTGCCATACTGTAATAATTTCACCACTATGGCCTATTTATTGCCTCACCCCCTTTATTATCCTACCTCATGTGCACACACTGTATATAGACTTTCTCTATTTTATTATTGACTATGTTCGTTTATTCCATGTTTGTGTCACACTGCTTTGCTTTATCTTGGCCAGGTCGCAGTTGTAAATGAGAACTTGTTCTCAACTGGCCCACCTGGTTAAATAAATGTGAAATAAAAAAAGTGTTCCTCTTCCCAGGCCTGACACATACCAAATCCTACAACGCCTGGATAGTTATTTTTACTTATCAGCTAACCACATATGTTATCTTGTCGAGTCGACTGCGTGGCATGCAACCATTGGTTGATGCATGCAATGTCTGAGCAGGGAATGCAACCTAGATGTTCATTCTTGCGGCATCCAGACATTGTCTGGTCTGAAATTTACATCATGCTAAAACGGGAAGGTTCAACCCATCATCGCCTCTTGTTGCACTTGACTGGCAAGCATGGCGACGTGGGAATCATGTGACAAAGGCAACATTTTATTAAAATTACTTTTCAATCCAGTCAAAAATAATATATTTCTCTAGTGCATGAAGGTGTTATAATAGGAATGCACATTTGGGGGGGGATTAGAGAAACTGATCCAAGTAGTGCCTAGTCCCTAGTAATCCCTCTTGCCTTTTGTTAAATACCTCCCATTGCCTGTTCAGTCTCTGTTACTGTAAGCAAAATGGGGATGCTGTATGATGTTGAACACTGCCTCGTCCATGTTACACCTTGTCTTTGAGTGGTAAAATATTATTTCCCAAGGGTTTTGTACAGTATGAAAAACTTTTCAGAAAACAGAACAAAATCTGATGTTGTAATACACAATTTCTTCTCTGTCCTTAGAGGGGAAAATAAAATATGCTCCTAATCATTTGTACGAAGTGAGAGTGGCTCATCTTTTATGAGTTTCGTGTAAAGCATCAAACATGCTCAGGGGATGTTCAGCAGTATGAAACAAACAATACCAGTTTCATATTTGCAACCACCAGTAAACCAGTAACTCTTTCCCTGTGAGAAAATTAACAGGAAAATATATCAAACAATATGGAGCCCACAGGTTTTTGCTCCATCAATGAGCCAGGTAGCTAAAGCAGATAATCCATTTTCTCCACGTTTCTCATGAATGAAAATTCAAAGGCTGCAGCTTCAAGCCCTATCAACGATTGATTCAATCAAACAATGCTCTCAGGTACCTCTTGTTATTGTTGTCTATGAATACAAATATAAAAACATATTCATAAATTATTAAATGACTTTAAGTTCAAGTACTAGAATACGTCCTTGAATGTAGAGAAGAGTTTTATGTGTGTCACACTTGCATTTTGTAGCCCATGCTCATCCAAAATGAAAATATAGGTGATGCAGGGATAAAGTGATAACTTTTCCAACTCGGGAGCAGGGTTGAGTGCTTGACAAATAGCATTCATCGACCCATTTTCTGTATCTGCAACACGTTTATTTGTTTAGATTATGAGCAATGGCAAGGCCCCAGACATATTTGAGTTTGTACAGCACTTTTTATTTCCAGTAGTTAAGTTGACACATTGCGGTGGTGTGTAGCGGGGGATGACTGGACTGGATGGGCAACCAGCAGCATTCGGTGCTCAACGCAGAGGGCAGACAGTAAATAATGGAGCGTAGGAGCACCTCTAGAGCCTTGCCCTCCTGAGCCTCTTGCACCACCAATTGGTGGGCCAGTCCGCCCCTACAACACTCCTTCACCTCCACCCAAACACTCCACACACGAGAAGCTGTGAAGCAAGACTTCTCCCCTTCAACGCAGTTAATGAAGAGAGATGGGGAGACAAATGTTGTTGCTGGTGATGATGATGTCGGGAGTTGGGTCATCTAGGGGTGTGTGCATGTGGAGAGGAGATGGGGGGGGTGAACAAATGGTCCGAGAGTTCAATTCAGCATGGTTCTAGTCACATCTTCTCCTCCTCCTCACCCCACAGCTCTTATGGGTTAGGTTGCCCTCCTCCTCCCACAGAATGACTTGCTCCCAGCTTCTCAGCAGGCCCTTGTTTCCAAGGCAACAAGATGTTGCTGTGTATCTGGGAGGTTGTTCTGGTCTAGACAAACATCATTATTTTGGTAACCACACATAAAAGAAGCAAAGGCTTGTTTAGAAAAAATGTACAATGTTAAATTGTTAATAATAATTCATTTATGGAGCACATTTCCCCATAATGCTAAACAATAAGAAGACATTTTATATTTCCAGCTCTTGCATCCGCTTTGACTCAAATCTCTTCTTGGGAGACATACACTACATATACAAAAGGATGTGGACACCCCTTCAAATGAGTGGATTCGGCTATTTCAGCCACACCCGTTGCTGACCGGTGTATAACATTGAGCACACAGCCATGCAATCTCCATAGACAAACATTGCCAGTAGAATGGCCTTACTGAAGAGCTCAGTGACTTTTAATATGGCACTGTCATAGGCTGCCATTTTTACAACAAGTCAGTTCTTCAAATTTCTGCGCCGCTAGAACTGGGCTGATCAGCTCACAGAATGGGACCGCTGAAGTGCGTAGCGCGTTAGGGAGGGTTTGGCCGGTAGGGATATCCTTGTCTCATCGCGCACCAGCGACTCCTGTGGCGGGCCGGGCGCATTGCACGCTAACCAAGGTAGCCAGGTGTACGTGTTTTCTCCGACACATTGGTGCGGCTGGCTTCCGGGTTGGAGGCGCGCTGTGTTAAGAAGCAGTGCAGCTTGGTTGGGTTGTGTTTCGGAGGATGCATGGCTTTCGACCTTCGTCTCTCCCGAGCCCGTACGGGAGTTGTAGCGATGAGAGAAAAGTGGGTAAAATAAAAAAAATCTGTCTGTCCTTGGTTGCAACACTCACTACCGAGTTCCAAACTGCCTCTGGAAGCAACGTCAGCACAAGAACTGTTAGTCGAGAGATTCATAAAATGGGTTTCCATGGCCTCACACAAGCTGGCCACCATTGGACTCTGGAGCAGTGGAAACACTTTTTTGGAGTGATGAATAATGCTTCACCATCTGGTAGTCCGATGGATGAATCTGGGTTTGGCGGCTGCCAGGAGAATGCTACCTGCACCAATGCATAGTGCCAACTGTAAAGTTTGGTGGAGTAAGAATAATGGTCTGTAAGTGTTTTTCATGGTTAACCCTAACCCTGCACAGAGCCCTGACCTCAACCCCATCGAACACCTTTGAGAGGAATTGGAACGCCGACTGTGAGCTAGGCCTAATCGCCCAACATCAGTGCCCAACCTCACTAATGCTCTTGTGGCTGAATGGAAGCAAGTCCCCGCAGCAATTTTCCAACATCGAATGGAAAGCCTTCCCAGAAGAGTGGAGGCTGTTCTAGCAGCAAAGGGGGACCAATTCCATATTAATGCCCATGATTTTGGAATGAGATGTACGTTGAGCAGGTGTCAACATACTTTTGGTTATGTAGTGTATAAATAGCTGCAGTGTATATGAAGGAAAGAGGATCTTATCAATGCTCTTTGACAATTAGTTTGACACTCAAAAAGAAAACCACCAACTTGTAGTTGGCAGGGAACTTCTCCAAACGTCCTTTAAGACACTCAAAAAGAAAACCACCAACTTGTAGTTGGCAGGGAACTTCTCCAAACTTCCTTTAACAGAAAAACAAAGCAGCAGTTCAAATGAAAAAAATTGAAAAATAAATCAAAACAAACCATTAACTCCAAAAGGAGTCCAGGAGCTTTGTTCTCCTCCAACACCTTGACCTTGCAGCTTATTATTATAGTTGTGTTGCTGACAAGAGCAGACAGTGTAGAAAGTGAGAAATGGTTTGGCTCGCCCAGACAGAAGGTAGTCTTCTAATTCCAGGACAAAGTGGTAAGAAAAATACCCCTCTAAGTTTGACTCTTTTACCTAAAATAGCCCAGAATTACCCAAAGTTAGTCCAAGGCACAAATTAAGATCAGCTCTCTAGATGCACCATTTGGGTGAGAAAACACTAATTTAACCCATCTTACCTAGATGAATGTGTTTGTCGCCTTCCCAGTTAAACTTATTCAGAATCCTATCTCAAACAAATAAAAACAGTGTTATAAAGTAGTTTCCACTGTGTTTGGGTGACATTTTGTAAATTGACATTTGTTAATTGTATTGATTAAATACCCCTGAACAAGACAGTTAACCCACTGTTCCCAGGCCGCCATTGAAAATAAGAATTTGTTCTTAACTGACTTGCCTGGTTAAATAAAGGTGAAATAAAATGAATAAAAATCAAATGCGTCAAAGAGTAAAGAAATACCGTGAGACTAAACCCAGTGTGAGAGGACCCTCTCCCTTATTGCCTCGCCTATCACCTGTCCTTGGAAACAAGCATGAGGATGACGAGAACGGACAGGCTAACCTTAAGACGCTCATTATAATGCAGTGTGGCATTCGGAGGGATCCACATGATATTTAGCAGAGGGACTTTTACCTCCCCACCCCACCCCCTTGCTAATTAGCATGGAGGAAGTTACCTTTTTATTCATTACAGGCCTCTGCCGTTGTTGCCCTGGTGAGGTCCAGGCCACTGGGATGACACCTTGGCTGTGTTCATTATGCACCAAACAGAGGAAAACTAACTGAAACACACAGGGACTTACTAGGACCCGGACTTGTCCAATTACAAATGCTTCTGTTACAAAACGTTTTAGAATGTTTTCTGATGCGTGCCTTTTATTGAATACGTCCCTGTTTCTTGAAAGATGCTTGTATGTTAATGCAAAGCAACTTCTTTTGAAAGGCATACCAAAGCATTTACAGTGCATGGCCGCCGAAAAGAAAAGCCTGAGGAATCAGATAGTCAGACAGTCATACCTTTCACTGATAAGAGATTGAAGATACTGTCCTTGGCTTGATGAATTAGGGGTTTGAAGACTACATTTAGATGTCATTCCCCTATCTGTCTCCTCTATGGCTTTTACAAAGTATTTCTGAACACAGTGTTTTTTAAAGTTACATTTTAAAAGAGCCCAACTGTCAAAGTGTAAAGGATTGCCAATGTCCCTGTCAAGTCTGACAAACTCTGATGGGTATGTCTCATTAATCCCCCCTCCAATAAAGGGAATCGCAGTGAAAAAGTGATCAATTGGGTTCAAAGCACAGACATGTACCTTCAGAGTGGCCGACGTATGGAATGGTGAGACAGACAGCCACACTGTAATGGTCATCACTCAGTGGTGTGGTATTGACAGGGGAGCAAGAGGAAGGGGGGTTAGTGGCTTTCCTCCATATTTCCTCTGCGGGGAGGCAAGGAGGCGTGTAGCTGTGTTACCTTAACCCTCCGCTGTGTATCTGAGCATCAGGAACAGAGATGCACACACACACGCACACACACACACACACACACACACACACACACACACACACACACACACACACACACACACACACACACACACACACACACACACACACACACACACACACACACACACACACACCACACACACACACACACCTCCCAGGGATGGAAATAATTATTTCCCCCGTTCTCTTGCCTCTCTCCCGGGCCAAACCTACAGCACTGAATCAGTGTCAGAGCGCGGTGGAAACCGGTGCGGGGCTGTCTCACTCGCCCATTCTCCTGGGCATTTACACCAGTGTGAGTGATGTCAGATGGGCAGAAAAAACGGGGGGAGGAGAAGAAATCCTCTTGGAGATAGGGGTTAGACCTAAGAGTGGAGCTGGATGAGAGCTGAGTTGGAGACACTGTAGAGAGACAGTCAGGCAGAGGCAGCAGCATATGCACCGTTCCTGCCCATCTCTTCTTCTCTTTTCAAAGCTGTCAAAGTCCCCAGGTCTAGCCTCCTACCTGCAGGCTGCTTAAATCAGCTCAGTTAATAATATAGCGCCTGGACAGATGGAGAGACTGAGAGGAGAGAGGGAACCGAAAGGAGATTCGGTTGAGGGAAGGAGGAGGGGAGGGAGGGAGGGATTCCAGAGAGACAGTCCCTTTCGTGTCTGCACGGGTCAGCGTGGACAGACCTCCAGAGATGTGTTATTACAAAAGAGAGATTCTTTCTCTCTCTTTTTTAATATCATATCAGTTTGTTCCACTTCTGCTCTTTTCAAATCCATGGGAGGGAAGTTTGGAGAGAGGGGAGATCGGCTGTGAATCTAATTGAGTTTGAGGTGAGATAAAGAAATTAAAGTCCTGATATGGCATGCCTTTGTACTTTGTGACCTGGGCAATTCCACACCAGCGAAGGCGTAAAATGTTTTTGGTAGCTCAGATTGTTCAGGGATTGTCATGGATCATAAGGTTTTACAGCAGGCAGTTGAAGTCAGAAATGTACATACACTTAGCTTGGAGTCATTAAAACTAGTTTTTCAACCACTTCACAAATGTCTTGTTAACAAACTATAGTTTTGGCAAGTCGGTTAGGACATCTACTTGGTGCATGACACAAGTCATTTTTCCAACAACTGTTTACAGACAGATTATTTCACTGTATCACAATTCCAGTGGGTCAGAAGTTTACATACACTAAGTTGACTGTGCCTTTAAACAGTTTGGAAAATTGCAGAAAATGATGTCATGGCTTTAGAAGCTTCTGATAGGCTAATTGACATCAGTTGAGTCAATTGGAGGTGTACCTGTGGATGTATTTCAAGGCCTACCTTCAAACTCAGTGCCTCTGCTTGACATCATGGGAAAATCAAAAGAAATCAGTCAAGGCCTCATCCAAAAGCCTGAAAGTTCCACGTTCATCTGTACAAATAATAGTACGCAAATATAAATACCATGGGACCAAGCAGCCGTCATACCACTCAGGAAGGAGACGCGTTCTGTCTCCTAGAGATGAACGTACTTTGGTGCGAAAAGTGCAAATCAATCCCAGAACAACAGCAAAGGACCTTGTGAAGATTCTGGAGGGAACAGGTACAAAAGTATCTATATCCACAGTAAAACAAGTTCTATATCGACATAACCTGAAAGGCCACTCAGGAGGAAACCACTGCTCCAAAACCGGCATTAAAAAGCCAGACAACGGTTTGCAACTGCACATGGGGACAAAGATCATACTTTTTGGAGAAATGTCCTCTGGTCTGATGAATCAAAAATATAACTTTTTGGCCATAATGACCATCGTAGTGTTTGGAGGAGAAATGGGGAGGCTTGCAAGCCGAAGAACACCATCCCAACCGTGAAGCAAAGGGGTGGCAGCGTCATGTTGTGGGGATGCTTTGATGCAGGAGGGACTGGTGCACTTCACAAAATAGATGGCATCATGAGGGTAGGAAAAGTATGTGGATATATAGAAGCAACATCTCAAGACATCAGTCAGGAAGTTAAAGTTTGATCGCAAATGAGTCTTCCAAATGGACAATGACTCCAAGCATACTTCCAAAGTTGTGGCAAAATGTCTTAAGGACAACAAAGTCCAGGTATTGGAGTGGCCCTCACAATGCCCTGACCTCAATCCTATCGAAAATTTGTGGGCAGAACTGAAATAGCGTCTGCGAGCAAGGAGGCCTACAAACCTGACTCAGTTACAATAGCTCTGTCAGGAGGAATGGGCAAAAATTCACCCAATTTATTGTGGGAAGCCTGTGGAAGGCTACCTGAAACTTTTGACCTAAGTGAAACAATTTAAAGGCAATGCTACCAAATACTAATTGAGTGTATGTAAACTTCTGATCCACTGGGAATGTGATGATAGAAATAAAATATGAAAGAATTTTTTCTCTCTATTATTTTTCTGACACTTCACATTTTTTAAATAAAGTGGTGATCCTATCTGACCTAAAACAGGGTATTTTTACTAGGATTAAATGTCAGGATTAGTGAAGAACCGAGTTTAAATGTAGTTGGCTAAGGTGTATGTAAACTTCCGACTTCAACTGTATTTGTCTAAAAAGGGCATAAAATTGTCACTTTCATCATGAACTTCTCAAAAATGGTTTGACACAAATGTAAAAAGCATGACAAACATCCTTCCTCCCAATAAAGTTTCTATGTGAGAACTGCCAGGACATGCCAACAATAATTCCCACCTATGCTGGCATGGAATCGCCCAACTGTGAAATAAATTGGCTATAGCTGGTCATTCAGGTGTGTTTACATTTTTTATTTTATTTAGTATGGTTGAGTTTAGTTCTTGATAATATTGTGAAATTACGCAACATGCTAGATGTGTTTTCTACATAGAATCACAGTTTCTGCTTTGTTATGTGAAGAGTTTTTACATTATGTGGGTCTTGTTGTCCATACCATGATCTACAACTACACCTTCTCTCCGACCGTAATTTAAATTATACTGAAAACGGTTTAATTCTGTACATAAATCCGAGACTCTCCATTTAGTATTGTAATGTTACATTTCATATACAGTAGTATGTATTCATTTGTGGATGTCCATCATCCATTTCATATGATATGTTACAAATTACAATTCTTATTATATGTTACAAATGTGCAAAATCTTATGTTACGAATTTGCAAAAAGTACAACATGTTATGAATTTGCAAAAAAGTACAATATGTTATGAATGTGCAAAACATACTATATGTTATGAATTTGCAAAATGTATGATATGTTATGAATTCTAGCTAGGTGAGCATCTGCTAAATGACTAAACTGTCAAATGTTTTATATTTAGGAGTTAGGTTAAAGGGTTAAAGTTATGGTTAGGGGAAAGGTTAGCTAACCTGCTAAGTAGTTGCAAAGTAGCTAAAAAGAAGTAAGTAGTTGTTAATTGGCAAAAATGCTAAAGTTGTCCGTGATGAGATTCGAACTCGCTACCTTTGGGTTCACACTATATGCCCACCCATCCACACCGACCAACCACTCTATTTTTGTTTTTGCCTTAAGTAACCATCAGTCTTATGTAACCATACCAAACGTAAAATATCATACTAATTTCAGTGTCACGGATTTAAGCTTACTATGTTACGTCTTGTCTATGTGACTCGACTGCTCTCCCTGACTTTAATCATGCAAGTGAAACTATTTGGGTAGGAGACTTGGCAGTCATTTCGGTGATTCTTTTCCTCAACATTGAAGGATTTGCCAAAGTGCTATTTCTCTTTCTGTCATGTTCTCAGACAAAGAGGAGAAGGGTAGTGGGAACACATGCACGTAATCATTCCACATAAACCGTGAAGCATATAGGCTGAAAATGAATTTCTCTCAGATTACTGAATTAAAGAAATTCAGAAGCAGTGAGGGGGATTAGTGAAAATGATTGTCTATGTAGGCTGATATAGCTAAGAATGCAGAACAGTAAGCACTTAAATGCTTTTTTAAATGGATTTTCTTCTCACTCGGAGGACTGATCACACACTGGACTGTATCCTTGTCTTCTCACTCGGAGGACTGATCACACACTGGACTGTATCCTTGTCTTCTCACTCGGAGGACTGATCACACACTGGACTGTATCCTTGTCTTCTCACTCGGAGGACTGATCACACACTGGACTGTATCCTTGTCTTCTCACTCGGAGGACTGATCACACACTGGACTGTATCCTTGTCTTCTCACTCGGAGGACTGATCACACACTGGACTGTATCCTTGTCTTCTCACTCGGAGGACTGATCACACTCTGCACTGTATCCTTGTATTCTCACTCGGAGGACTGATCACACACTGGACTGTATCCTTGTATTCTCACTCGGAGGACTGATCACACTCTGCACTGTATCCTTGTCTTCTCACTCAGAGGACTGATCACACTCTGCACTGTATCCTTGTATTCTCACTCAGAAAGGTGGGGGAGGGGTGTGTTCAGAAGGGCTTCTGCCGTAAATCTAGCGGAAAGTTTGAAACCTCTGCCACAGGGACAGGGAGCCTGGTTATAAATATTATCTGGTTACAAATA
Organism: Oncorhynchus keta; assembly: GCF_023373465.1. Classification (NCBI taxonomy): domain Eukaryota; kingdom Metazoa; phylum Chordata; class Actinopteri; order Salmoniformes; family Salmonidae; genus Oncorhynchus; species Oncorhynchus keta. The sequence continues at coordinate 64,020,350 of NC_068424.1, read as the reverse complement.
TTATCTCTCTGTGACCTTAAGGCACCATCAATTATGGGGGCTTTTAACCTTGGTGTTGAGATTGACAGATGAGCTGCAGGATACCGGGGAAATGTTTTCCTCTGTTTACTGAAAATCTGGAGGAAACCTGCAGTATAGAGTCTCGAAATTGAGTTTCTATCTCTGTAATGGTTGTGTGTTGTGGCATCTCTGCTGTTGCTCCCAGTGGACTTAACAGACTTACTGGCACCTCAGACAACAGAAATGAGAAAATAAAAAATGAACCATGTTTGTGTATGGACGTGTCTCCTTTTATGTGATTACAGCTGATGTAGAATCTCTAGCTGGTTAATTGTGGTGCACCTTGGCTTTTCTGGGCCAGTGGTATTGATGGTGCTTTTTTAGTTGTGTTGGTGTGCAGAGGATTGTGCGTTTGCGCCGTGTTTCTCTGCACAGCATTTTCCGTGGTTTTCCTGCAGGAGAGGCCTGAGTATTTTGTTTAATGTAGATGTGACATTGTGGGGGAGACAGACCTTGACATGAGCCTTTATAAGGTTGTCAGGAGAATTCTAAGGGAGAGGAACTGCTAAATAGGATCACTCCTCTCTCCTGGCCCCTACGTAAAGGGAGCTATTGAAGTGAGCACATATGATATTATTCACCATTATTCACCAGTGTATTCACCATTTTTATTTTTATTTCACCTTTATTTAATAAGGTAGGCTAGTTGAGAACAAGTTCTCATTTGCAACTGCGACCTGGCCAAGATAAAGCATAGCAGTTCGACACATACAACAACACAGAGTTACACATGGAATGAACAAAACATACAGTCAATAATACAGTAGAAAAAAAGAAAAAAAAGTCTATATACAGTGTGTACAAATAAGGTCAAAGAAGGGAGTCAAGGCAATAAATAGGCCATGGTGGCGAAGTAATTACAATATGGCAATTAAACACTGGAATGGTAGATGTGTAAAATATGGATGTGCAAGTAGCGATACTGTGGTGCAAAATGAATAAATACAATATGGGAATGAGGTAGATAGATGGGCTGTATACAGATGGGCTATGAACTGGTGCAGTGATCTGTGAGCTGCTCTTGCAGATGGTTCTTAATGTAAGTGAGGGAGATGGGAATCTCCAGCTTCAGTGATTTTTGCAGTTCGTTCCAGTCAGTGGCAGCAGAGAACTGGAAGGAAAGGTGACCAAAGGAGGAATTTGCTTTGGGAGTGACCAGTGAGATATACCTGCTGGAGCGTGTGCTACGAGTGGGTGCTGCTAGGGTGACCAGTGAGCTGAGATAAGGCGGGGCTTTACCTAGCAGAGACTTGTAGATAACCTGTAGCCAGTGGGTTTGGCGACGAGTATGAAGCGAGGGCCAGCCAACGAGAGCGTACAGGTCGCAGTGGTGTGTAGTATATGGGGCTTTGGTGACAAAACGGATGGCACTTTGATAGACTACATCCAGTTTGCTGAGTAGAGTGTTGGAGGCTATTTTATAGATGACATCGCCGAAGTCAAGGATCGGTAGGATGGTCAGTTTTACAAGGGTATGTTTGGCAGCATGAGTGAAGGAAGCTTTGTTGCGAAATAAGAAGCCGATTCTAGATTTAATTTTTGAATGGAGAGGCTTAATGTGAGGTATTTGTCGTTGTCCACGTATTCTAAGTCAGAGCCGTCCAGAGTAGTGATGGGTGGGCAATGATCGGTTGAATAGCATGCATTTAGTTTTATTTGCGTTTAAGAGCAGTTGGAGGCCATGCACGGATATCTATATTTGAAGTGCCTTGTGACATTTTCAAGGTCTACATTACAAACCCTGCTTGGAGCAATTCCCTCTGTACAAACACTATCATATTTTATAGTGTGCGAGTCCGAGGAAGGTAGTGGTTCGATAAGTGCATATTTGCTGTTGATAGCTGTGTTCCTTGGTATCCTTGTCCCTTGTAGAGTCAGCTGGGTTCCTTGGTATCCTTGTCCCTTGTAGAGTCAGCTGGGTTCCTTGGTATCCTTGTCCCTTGTAGCGTCAGCTGGGTTCCTTGGTATCCGTGTCTCTTGTAGCGTCTGCTGGGTTCCTTGGTATCCTTGTCCCTTGTAGCGTCAGCTGAGTTCGTTGGTGTCCTTGTCCCATATAGCGTCAGCTGGGTTCCTTGGTATCCTTGTCCCTTGTAGCGTCAGCTGAGTTTGTTGGTGTCCTTGTCCCATATAGCGTCAGCTGGGTTCCTTGGTATCCTTGTCCCTTGTAGCGTCAGCTGAGTTTGTTGGTGTCCTTGTCCCATATAACGTCAGCTGGGTTCCTTGGTATCCTTGTCCCTTGTAGCGTCAGCTGAGTTTGTTGGTGTCCTTGTCCCATATAGCGTCAGCTGGGTTCCTTGGTATCCTTGTCCCTTGTAGCGTCAGCTGAGTTTGTTGGTGTCCTTGTCCCATATAGCGTCAGCTGGGTTCCTTGGTATCCTTGTCCCTTGTAGCGTCAGCTGAGTTTGTTGGTGTCCTTGTCCCATATAGCGTCAGCTGAGTTCCTTGGTATCCTTGTCCCTTGTAGAGTCAGCTGGGTTCGTTGGTATCCTTGTCCCTTGTAGAGTCAGCTGAGTTTGTTGGTGTCCTTGTCCCATATAGCGTCAGCTGAGTTCCTTGGTATCCTTGTCCCTTGTAGAGTCAGCTGGGTTCCTTGGTATCCTTGTCCCTTGTAGCGTCAGCTGAGTTTGTTGGTGTCCTTGTCCCATATAGCGTCAGCTGAGTTCCTTGGTATCCTTGTCCCTTGTAGAGTCAGCTGGGTTCGTTGGTATCCTTGTCCCTTGTAGAGTCAGCTGGGTTCGTTGGTATCCTTGTCCCTTGTAGAGTCAGCTGAGTTTGTTGGTGTCCTTGTCCCATATAGCGTCAGCTGAGTTTGTTGGTGTCCTTGTCCCTTGTAGCGTCAGCTGAGTTTGTTGGTGTCCTTGTCCCTTGTAGAGTCAGCTGAGTTCCTTGGTGTCAGTTCCCCCGTTTTTTCTTTTTTGTTGTGCCAACAACCATTCTATTTGGTTTTTATTTGTTATTTTATGCACTTTGAGAAAAGTGCTTTACAAATGTAATTAATTATTATTATATTAATGTGTTTCTATGCTTGTGAGTGAGAAATGGTACTGAAAGACAGAAAAGGCTTTCATCCAAAAGGACAACCGTATTGATTACAACAGTCCTAGGATGCTCCATGTTGGCTTACACATCAGTTTTTATCTGTGGCTTCCATTGACATTCTACTCCGAGGAAGTGGCAAAAGCATGTTGATTATCCCAAAGGGGGAGGCAAGGACATGCCCTTGACATAGCGGACCAAAGCATCCATCAAACCAACACGTCTGTCCTTTGTTCACTTGTGTTGTTGAATGCTCATGGACAACCAGAAAATGATAAAGCCTGCCATGAAGAAATGGAACAAACACACAGACCATATCCTTTTCTCCAGTGCCTGGTTGGGCCAAATTCCCTTTCTTAGACACAAAAACACGCCTCGCTACGGAAGTCATCGAAGTCGACTGATGTCACCTGTTGGGAATGACGCGGCATCGTCAAGTGGCTCACGGTCGAGTGAGTGAATAAATATTTAATATTCTCATTTGAAGCCATCGTTCCGATGGAAAATTAGTTTATTGATAAGAACGTTATAGAGGGCTCTGTGGTTCCGCCTTTACCTATGATGCCCATCAGGAGAAAACCTGGGGGCCACCTCGCCAAGATCAATCATACTACTCTCACAGAGAGTGCAAGAGAGCGAGAGCGGCGTTTGTAAAAGTTCTCACGTTCCCGGGGATTAAGTGCGTAATGACAGTTAGCTTACGAATCCCGGTTGCTTGTCAAGAGGAAGGTCCGCGGAGTTGTCTTACAGGGGCATCCGTGAGATTACACTTTATTGGAATCCATTAGAGCCCCACCACCCTTCAATCTTCCCCCATTTCCCTGAGTAAAGAGACCCCGAGGATAAAATGTTCCCTTCAGGAGGTGGGGATGGAGCAGGTGGGAGCAGGATGGAACCTAGTGGGAGTGATGCGCCAGAAAGCACAGGGCCTAATTTGTGTGTGTCAGTCATGGATTGCAGATTTAGAAAAGCCTCTTATACTGACACAAAAGAACAATTTTTCTCCACAAAATGAGACAATGCCTTCTCATGTTATACAGAGCCATAATTCAAATAAATGGATACATTATTGCTGTAATGGTTGTTAAAGTAAATTACAGCAGTCTCCATTTCTGGAACTTTTCCTGTTGCAGTCTCTCCCCCTTGGGTTGTGATCGCTGTGAAGAAACCGAGAGACAGACCCTCGCTGTTGACTACAAAATCCAATCTTTTTGACATTTGGCTATTGCCCTCAGATTTCCTTTACAAAAATCTACTTAAACTGTCAGGGGCGAGTATGCAGGGTTTAAGCGAATGTGTCAACCCACTATATCTCATGTCCAGAAACCCTTCAACTCTCTGAGGCAATGTGCCTCACCTTCCCTCATTTCCGATGTTTCTTTTCATGTATTCATGTCTGGAAAAGGGGGTCATCATCAAACTTGATTTGAGACAACAGGAATCGAGCTCTCGTCAGTAACTTGTCACAGTGAGGACAGTGTTTTATTATGGGCCTTCTAGGCCACTTTGGATTAACTCTGCAGTGGGCATGTGGAAGAGTATACATGTAATTTCAGAATCATAATGACAAGCTCCATCAGAGGGGAAAAATAGCCCCTTCAAAATCTGATTGTATGGAGATTATATGCAACTATCCCCCAAGTAATGAGGAGATCCCACTCCCTTTCAGTCTGATTGGTTTACGTGCTGGTTTTTGACAATAGGTCTGTCTGTATGCATCGATTCATCAAGTGTCCACAACCTCCTACCTACACCCCCACATCCACACACACCCTCGCACTCACCCGCCCATGGGAGCACAGCAAACAAGAGTTGATTAGGAATGCCTCGTCTCAGACAAAGGACAGTGAGCTGAAGTTGCTGGTCTGGATTCATTGTCATTAGCAGTGAACGGCAAGTCCTTTTTAAACTCATTAGTTGATAAAACACCCTCTGATTTCCCATTAAAAAAATCATTTATCCTCCCTTGCTGGCAATGCCCTCTTTCTTTCCACGTCTCCACATGTCCATAGCCACACTGGGGACAGGAAAATGAACAGAAGTTTTCATACGTTTCACTCAAGGATTCTGGCAGTGATGCTTCTAATAGAAAAAAAGTATAGGGGTGATGCATGTTTCTGCTAGTGACAATTAATGCCAATTAATGCCCCGGGGAAAAGCCTTCAAAAACTGTTGATGTTCACTGATGTTCTATTTGCTGGGAGGCAAAGTTATTATATATATTTTTTGTAACATTTCATGAAATAGTGGCAACACTTTTTGCACTTGCCTAATGGAATTTGGCCCACTGTTGGTGTACTCTAATTAAGTAATTCTGCCTGAGGGGGTGTAGTATATGACGAATTGACCACGGCAAAGGGGCTGGTTTTAGGATTACAGCCCTTTGCCATGGTATATTGCCCATATACAGTGGGGCAAAAAAAGTATTTAGTCAGCCACCAATTGTGCAAGTTCTCCCACTTAAAAAGATGAGAGAGGCCTGTAATTTTCATCATAGGTACACTTCAACTATGACAGACAAAATGAGGGAAAAAATCCAGAAAAATCACATTGAAGGAATTTTAATGCATGTTTTTGCAAATTATGGTGGAAAATAAGTATTTGGTCACCTACAAACAAGCAGGATATCTGGCTTTCACAGACCTGTAACTTCTTCTTTAAGAGGCTCCTCTGTCCTCCACTCGTTACCTGTATTAATGGCACCTGTTTGAACTTGTTATCAGTATAAAAGACACCAGTCCACAACCTCAAACAGTCACACTCCAAACTCCACTATGGCCAAGACCAAAGAGCTGTCAAAGGACACCAGAAACAAAATTGTAGACCTGCACCAGGCTGGGAAGACTGAATCTGCAATAGGTAAGCAGCTTGGTTTGAAGAAATCAACTGTGGGAGCAATTATTAGGAAATGGAAGACATACAAGACCACTGATAATCTCCCTCGATCTGGGGCTCCACGCAAGATCTCACCCCGTGGGGTCAAAATGATCACAAGAAAGGTGAGCAAAAATCCCAGAACCACACGGGGGGACCTAGTGAATGACCTGCAGAGAGCTGGGACCAAAGTAACAAAGCCTACCATCAGTAACACACTACGCCGCCGGGGACTCAAATCCTGCAGTGCCAGACGTGTCCCCCTGCTTAAGCCAGTACATGTCCAGGCCCGTCTGAATTTTGCTAGAGAGCATTTGGATGATCCAGAAGAAGATTGGGAGAATGTCATATGGTCAGATGAAACCAAAATATAACTTTTTGGTAAAAACTCAACTCGTCGTGTTTGGAGGACAAAGAATGCTGAGTTGCATCCAAAGACCACCATACCTACTGTGAAGCATGGGGGTGGAAACATCATGCTTTTGGGCTGTTTTTCTGCAAAGGGACCAGGATAACTGATCCGTGTAAAGGAAAGAATGAATGGGGCCATGTATCGTGAGATTTTGAGTGAAAACTTCCTTCCATCAGCAAGGGCATTGAAGATGAAACGTGGCTGGGTCTTTTAGCATGACAATGAACCCAAACACACCGCCCGGGCAACAAAGGAGTGGCTTTGTAAGAAACATTTCAAGGTCCTGAAGTGGCCTAGCCAGTCTCCAGATCTCAACCCCATAGAAAATCTTTGGAGGGAGTTGAAAGTCTGTGTTGCCCAGCAACAGCCCCAAAACATCACTGCTCTAGAGGAGATATGCATGGAGGAATGGGCCAAAATACCAGCAAGTGTGTGAAAACCTTGTGAAGACTTACAGAAAACGTTTGACCTCTGTCATTGCCAACAAAGGGTGTATAACAAAGTATTGAGATAAGTATTTGGTCAATAACAAAAGTTTATTTTCCACCATCATTTGCAAATAAATAAATAAAAAATCCTACAATGTGATTTTCTGGATATTTTTTGTTCTCATTTTGTCTGTCATAGTTGAAGTGTACCTATGATGAAAATTACAGGCTTCTCTCATCTTTAAGTGGGAGAACTTGCACAATTGGTGGCTGACTAAATACTTTTTTGCCCCACTGTACCACGACCCCCCGAGGTGCCTTATTGCTATTATACACTTTCTTACCAATGCAATTAGAACAGTAAAAATGTATTTTTTGTCATACCTGTGGTATTGTCTGATATACTGTACCATGGCTTTCGGCAAAAGCAGCATTCAGGACTCCAACCACCCAGTTTATAATGGAAGACTATAACAGAAAGCAATTGTCTATGATGCTGTAAATCTGTTGGGGAATTTCCTGACTGTTTTAAAAGTCAGTCTTGAATCTTCTGTGTATTATAGCTCTGCTCTTCTGTGATGCAAGCAATTTTGATCTTCCGCCAACAATACATTTAGCGACAGAGGAGCAAAAGCAATTGCTATTTCCTGGCAGAATATCCCATTTATTCAAATGTTAGACAAAAGGAAATACACATTTGTGAGGTGTGCAATCGATGAACAACTCTGTTTATCTACAGTTTATACATTTGTGTGTGATACATATATAATCTCGTCATATGTAGTTAAAACAACATATCCCCACCCCATTTAAATATCCAGAATATCAAAGACCCCAATCCCTCCCTAATTTGTTTGGCAATCTAAAGTTGTAAAAAAGCCTTTTTTAAATTGTTATTTTTTAAAAACATTCATTCAAAGATGCATTGAGTGTTAAAATTCAAGTCAGTATTATCCATCCAGCTACAATCAATATTCACTTTGGAATATGGCTAAAGGCAAAGACAACGACTTCAGAGTTCAGGCAGAAGTTCAAAGACTAGCATTGTTATGTCTCTAGTCTAGCGCCTGTAGCATCTGCTGTAATCCAGTCAAAACAAGAGGAGTAAGATAAAAGAGAATGCAAAAAACAAACTGCAATCTAACACCAGTTTGAATCCATATCTTCACTTCGTTCTCTGCTCACATGCTCTCGCTCTGAGATCCTGAAGACCTACCTGAGCAGAGTTTTTAGGATCAATGGTTATGAAGCATATGCCTCTGAAACACTTAATCCTCCCTTTTTAATGTATATCTTGCAGGCAGTTTTGGTTGAAAGAAGAAAAACTGAAATGTAGCATGAAACAATGAGGAAGTTGTGGGGATTAGAGCAGAGAGTGTATTACAATTTTGCATGGATGTCTTCGTGTCGCAGCACTTTGTAGGTGATCCAGTAGAAAATGTTGAAGAAGAGGAAGCTCAGAGGGAAGACGGCCCTGGATATCGTGTCGATGCGCTTGGCCCGGTCCACGAAGCGCTGGCGGACCGCTTCGCCATCATAAACTGTGGACACCGCTGGGGGTGGCGGGGTGAAGACTGTTGCCCCCTCCACAGTTGTTCCGTCCTTGGTCTGTAGGCAGTGACCCAGTCCGTAGCCGCGGAAGTAAAACCCACGGCTGTCTCTCGCCAGTTCCTCTTCCTGGGGGATCAAAAGGAAAACACAGATTGGCTTCACACTGTCAACTGGCATTAGCTCATATTTCTTCCCAGTGGATAATTCTCAGACACAGGCATTTGGGGTGTATCGTAGCAAAAGGGCTATAGGGTGAGGGCACGATATAAAAAAAAAAACATCAAGCATGCCTGAAAATATAACTTAAAGGGAGATGTACTTCCAGTCTAAAGTGTTGTACTTTTGCCTCGTGTGATGGATTCTTTATGAGAGATGGGCTTTATAAATACATTTGATTGATTGATTGATTAATCAAGCCAGCGCCCTAAGATCACTTTTGTTCAATCATCTGCCTTTCTGGAGTGTCCACAGCGTCATTAAAGCGAAGGGGACGTTTTAATTATCAGTATAACAAAAATCTACTCAATTTTTCTTTGTAGGCTAAGGACACTTTTTTTAATGATCTCTCAAGGTGCTTGAGTGAAAAGTCGGGGTCCGACAAAAAACTCACAATGGGCATTACCATGTGATGGATGGCACCCTTTCCACGCAGAGTGAGACGCCCTGTTCCCTTTCTTTGTGGAGAATATTAATAGACATGTAGCTTAACGCTGACAGTCCTTTGACACCTTGAGAGATGCCATTTGGCAGGGGGAAAGTGGAAATGTAGGATCTAAATTGGGTGATTAATAGTCAGTGTGAAGGCAGTGAGTCAATTGACCCTCCCCCCCTCGAGTGTCTCTCTCCCTGACCCTTAATGCCCTTAGTGAAGGGCAGTTACCAATATGTCCCCATTTATTGCCCAACTTCAGCTCCGCCATGTTCTTTTCTTCAATAATGAGCATTGGCTTCCCTCTCCAACTTGCCTGCCTTGTTCCTTGGCTGTAAGTGAACTTGGTAGAAACTAACCATTTATCTGTTGCACAATGACAAATTACACCTTACAACAGAAGGATGAGGAGATCTTCTTGCACTTAACTATCTCTTCTACTTCCACCTAAACTACAGTACGTCATGTGCTGAGGTCTAATGATGCGTTTCACTAAAGATAATAGGTACTCATCATCATTGGCCCGTGCTCATGGCCCCAGTCAGGTAGCTTTGGTACACACTTTGTGATTTGTTGAAGAGGAGTGCCGTTCTCACCACTGGGATCAACAGCATGCAGTGTCCTGACTCTGCAGAGCAGGGGTGGACAAGGACCAGAAATTGGCCAGGGCATTTCTGACACACCGGCCCTGGGTCGGTCCATTTTGGGCCAGCGTCTGGTTAATTGGACAGCAGTCAATTAGCCAAATGGTGATCATTCTGAGCAAAAATCATAACATTTGCATGCCCATGGGCTGCGCCCGCTCTGCGTCCTAAAGATGGACCAGCCCACCGGGTATTTTCCCGAACTGCCCTATTGCCAGTGTAAACTGAGTGTATGTGGAAAAGTTGGTGTTAAAAATGGAGTTGCACTTCTGGTGACTTTCCTTTTACCCGACTGCTAGAAATTCACACCAACGTTTTACATTATCGACTTGGGCCTGGGGGTCAGAGCAGCAAGTAGTTGTCGCCACTTTGAAATCAAACAGGTAAGTATATTTCAAGGGGTATGTATACTTTCTGAAGGCACTGTGAACCCCCCCTCCCCCACAAAGTGATTACAGACGAGGGAGAGAACACACCTGGAGCCGCAGACATAGAAAGGCATCGGACTTCAAATAAATGTTTATAATTAGGACGGAGTGAAGGTCAGGAGCCAAACCAGGGGAAGGAGAGTGAGAAGGGGCTTGTTTTAGGCAAACATATGGTGGAGCAGACCACATTCAGTTTGGGGATCAGAAGTGGCGGAAGACATTCAGTTTGGGGTGACACGGGTTGGTTTTACCCTGGCACAGGCGCTGCAGTGCTGATTCAGGTTCCCGTGGTAGCTGGTGCTGGTAGTGCTGTTGCTAGGCAGGTCGTTCACTTTCCTCAGTGACTCTACACTCCCCGGTTGATTGGCCAAGGCCATGGCCTCCATAGGGAAAGGAGCAAGTACACAGATTGGAATAATGCCATTTGAAACCATGCTATTCTCTCAATACCAGTCAGAAACCAGTTGCACATTGGACTGTGTACTTATTTGCTCAGCTTTTATTATATTACAAGGGTCCCGAGAGAAAGAGTCGCTAAGTTCCTCAAACTTAATTCCACAGAAATGCTAATCTGCTTTTTGCTGAGTGCAGGAAATCTTCTCTGCTTCATTCCAAATTCAGCTAAAGCACTGGCTTGGAGCCAAAATGTGTGATAAAAAAGTGGACATAAAATGTATCAAACATGGTGATGTGGAACTAAATGGAAAACAAGCTATGCTATTTAGTCTTTAAGTCAGAAGTGCTCAAGGAAAACGTTGAAAGTACAATTCATCATCCATAGCTGTTACCAAAGGAATTACTGTGGCTCAGGAGGCTGAGGAAAATATCCTTAAGGAACTAGAGTAGGCTCGGCAAACACCCTACAATTGTTGGCTCGGCAAACACCCTATAATATAACACATTATAATTCCTGTATGATGTAAGCTGTAGTGTATACAGTAGAAGTACATGGGTGCTTGGAACTCAGGGTCTAACTGCTCTCTCTGGTTTTTCAAAGCTGAAGACCATGGAGGTACAATAGGTATTGATGAACCCTGGTCAGTCGGTGGCAGTAGACAGGTGTGCTCCATCAGACCAAGGCTTTGCTTCAATACCACCCTAGATGGATAACTCAGAAGCCAAATTTCTCGACGGGAGTAATTGCCCAACTGATGTGGAGAGGAGGAGTCATAGGGTGCTAAAAAATAGGAATTAAAAAACAATATTAATATTTCCTCACAAAAGTAATGTACTGGCCCTTTACTAGTCCTGTGTTAACGGACCGATATAGCCGCTATGGGAGGAGTTACTTCTTGCTCTTGTGGACAATCATTTTTTCCCCTGTTATTGATTTGGGTCCAGTAGACGGTCCATTAAATCTGTGGGATTTGTCTGCCCTGGACAGTGGAAGCTTTACTACAAGTCTGGGAAAGCAGCCCAGCCATTTTGGAGCACAGCTTAATGTGATTCTTTCGGACTCTTGTCTCTGCTCTTGAGATTTAATTCTGTTTCGCTAAAGGGTCTTCCATTTGATCATATGCTCTCAGTAGCACTACCGCTCTACACTCTCTACAAGTGGGTACATGGTGGATTGGTTGTTTGCCTGGAAAGTAATACTTCAGATCAGCAATTTAAGTCGTAAGCTCTCATTCATCCTTTAAAACCCCCTGTATTACTTTCCCAGAGTTCCAGTGATGTGAGGCTGGAAAACAGCCTGTTAACCCAGCAGGGGAATGGTGTGCCGGGGGGAGCAGGGAGCACACAAACCTCTATGAAAGTTAGTGCTCATCATGGAAATGAGCTGAGCCTGAAACGAGCTGATTTTTCTCATGTAATGTGACGGCCAGCTGTAGTGTGTTGCCGTTGTCAGTCTCTGAATAAACATAGGCGCACCATGACATGGGGCATAAGTCAGTGTGATAGGAGATGACAGGTAGGTGTGTGTGTGGTGGTTTACACTCACTATTCTCTGCCGCCGCTGCTTCTTCCTCAGTCTGATGAACTCCTTGTGTTGCCGTGAGACAAAGTTGACTGCTGCGTACTCGAGCAGTGCGGCGAACACGAACAGCAAGCACACGGCCATCCAGATGTCAATGGCCTTCACGTAGGACACCTGGAGACGCAGGGAAGGAGTACACAATGTCGCCGGGTCATCAATAGCCAATCAATTGAGGTGTTGGTGCGCATAATGACGGAGGTGTGACTTTCAACCCATCCCTCAACCAGGCAGACTATGGAGCCATGTCCTCAGAATGGCTCAGAATTCCAATGGGAGTCAATAAGATACAGGCAGACATCATCCTTGAGAGGTCACAGTAAGACCCAGGTAAAGTCAACTCTCTATTCATGAACACGCCAAGGTCAAAACAGATCAAACTCAAATTGGAAATTCAATAGTCTGCCAGCTACCTGTCTAGACATGGCCTAGTTATTGTGATATTTCCTTATTCAGCCCAACCTAGCTATTGTGATTTTTTTCTTAACCCGTCAAACCTAGAGGCCTAGCGTGAGGCAGCAGTTACTTATCCAGGTACTTCCACATGTGTGTCATGGCAAGCATTGCAGATGCTGGAAGTATTGGTTATGAACTGGACCGTTACATTGCGTTCTGTTGATCGGTCAGGTGACCATAACCAGGGGTAACATCAGATTGATCTTAGCTTCATACTTCGAAAATTGGCATGGTCTACTTTGAACCAGCCTACTAAAGTGACATCTGAAATAGCCAATCAGCATTGGGAGAGGAGTCATTTGATTGGACTGAAACAATTTGAAAGATTCTGATACATACCCACCAAATCTAGCGGTTCCTACAGCGACGCATCTGGTGTATAGTGTTTACGCGCGCTAGCACTTACTATACTCGCCGTCCATCATCCCGCTTACTTGCCTTACTTTTTAACACTACATCCCTGAGGTTGGTAGACCATTATCTCTGCTGACCTTGGGTAAAGAGGCCCGGGACCCAGAGCTCTGGGTGGTCATAGTGAGCACGGTGGTTATGCCTAGGCCCACTCTAGCCGGGGCAGCATCCATGTTGATCCAGAAGGAGACCCAGGACAGGATGACAATGAGCAGGCTGGGGATGTACATCTGGATCAGGTAATAGCCCATCTGTCTCTCCAGGTGGAACTTAACCTCGATGCAGGTGAATTTACCTGCCACCGGAAACAATAGAAATGGCAAGTATGTGTGTCAGTCTAAATGTTTAAATGTGTAGGTTGGAAAAGTTGCCACTGGTCCATGTTGATAAGGAAGTTGTTGCTACTCCATTGAGCACTTAATTATATATATTTTTCTCAGTTAAACTAAGTGAGCATAAAGCACCGTCTTTATGCTCTGAACTTTTCTTAAACTTGAATTCAATCCCCAAACCTCTATACTGTCATTTATGTTTCTACCAGAAGAACAATGGAAGTGAAGTTCCACCAAGGTCCCACCTGTGTTGTAGTGCTTGGTGCAGTAGCCTAGATCCTGCTCATCTTTCAGCACAAACTGTGGGAGCGTCAGATCATCAGCCACCTGCACCGGGTTCTCGGCCAACCACTCGAAGATCAGATCATTCATGGTGTACCCAACTACAGAGAACGAGACAGTGGGGGGAGGAGGGGTGGGAGAGATTGAGAAACAGAGGTGCAAAGGGCAAGATATAAGTGTTGGGCGGTTTCCAGATTTTTGTATCTTCATTCTGGGATTTACAATATTACATGCTTGATACACCAGGGGGCGCCAAACAAATGCAAAAAAACGACCATTGGGAATCTGTTCCAGAATGCTAACAAAAGTAGCACAAGTAACAGCGAATTTCCAATGAGTCTGCTAGCTAAATATGCCAACAAACACACACAAAAATAACAAATTGCAAAGACAGGCAATCCAGCTCATAAAGTTATAAATATATGTAGGAGCTACAGAATAACTGCAGTGTACTGCAATATAATTAAGCAATAAGGCAGTATTTGCAGCATAGTGCACTTTAACTGCAGTTATACTGTATTGCACCTCGGTTATACTGCACTCTGACTGCAATCTTTTTTCGTAAGGGAAGTTAATCTGAATTTTTCACGCAGGAAAAAAATATAATATACGTAAGTAATCTTATTCTGCGTTTTGTAAAGGCAGATCTCAAATGCTTATTTTTGTCATTTCTGCTGGGCATCACACACATTTTGTGCTTCACTTGCACTTCTCCACTCATGAGAATTCAAGAATGGGCATTCTATCAGCAGACAGTGCTTTGACTGATGTGTAGCTACTTTTCTCTGGTACTTTTCTTGGTATAGCGAACCTACTTTTCTCTGGTAAAATTCAAGATGAACTTCAAGAAACCATGATAAACATTAGAAATAGGATGGCCATGCATCAGCTGAATAGCGTTCCACTTCTGTTCATGAAAATTAACACATTTTCTGCCGAATGTGTTGCACTAACGTATTTCAGACGGAAATCTATAGTTGCACGTCCCTTATCACTCCATTGAAACCAAAAACATTCAATATGAAACGCGACCCGTCAATACACAGCTGGACTCACCTGCTCCGGCTTTCTCCCTTTGTGCTATTTACACGTGACTGGCTGTTCTAGGGAACTATAAGCTTCATAATGTAAAATAATATGTAATAACCTGCTTTATGTCCTAACGCATTGCACAAGTTGACTGCAGGTATTTACTTAAAAAGTAACTACAATGTATTGAAAAACTTAAAAGAAAGTTTCAAATGGTATTAAAAAACCATCCTGTGGCCATTTACAAATAACCTGGTGTATGGTATACCGCCCAAGCTTAAATGATAGACATATGGAGAGAGGGATAGAGTTGAGAAAGGGAGAGATGGAGGGTTGGACAGACATAGACCAGGGTGTAAAGAGTTAGGGAGGGAGAGGTGTGGGATATATAGGGCGATGTCCCTCAGTCCAGCTGCCATTCTGTTCACATCTCCCTCCCCGCCTGTTTGTCATGATAAAGGTCATACGCCACAGCTTCCAAAGTGGCAGACCGGTTGCTTGAAGGTTGAATGCGAAGGGTGAACGTGAGGTGCATGCCTCCCCGACAGCGGGAGCTAATGGCTTAATGGATGCAGGGTTGCCCTTGCATTCGCTTACACGTGTTTGCGCCGCTGAAGACCCACAAAGCCTGTCAGTTTGGTGAGGTTACAGTTTAAGCAAACATACATCACACTCGACCAAGCACCCGTACATAACCACTCAAGACGAGACTGTAATTGCTTTGCACACACACACACCCCACCCTCGGCCGCCCATTAGAGCACAGTATACAGGAGTTGTTTAGAAGTGCCTTGCCTCAGACAAAGGACAGTAAGCTGAGGCTGCCGTGGAATACTTTACACATCTGAATAATACTACTGATGTCCATCTGGGGCCCCTTGGGGCCCGAGTAACAAAGACATCAATTATTGAAGATATTATCCCCCGATCCTTACCAGCAGACTGAAAACAACGCCACCACTAAAACACACGTATTTCTCCCCTGTTGAGTTCTGAGTCATTCACACAACCTTCATTAACGAGCAAGGAAAATATCAAGGTTTTCATAACGGTGATGAAATGTTCTCTGGACTGTCTGGATGTGTTTGACAAGGTTACCTAGCAGAGAATATGGTTTCGTATTGATGTGGTCTGGTCTCTTTTTGATGTTTATGGGCCTTGTCCCTGTAAAAAAACACATTTAGATGGTGCTCTGAATTAGTCCAGTCTAACTCTGTCCAGTGGATTTACACTTTATCCATTTACTTACTAGTTTAATGATACCAAATTGGGTCACAAGAACACATCATGGTTTAAAAGATTGTTTGAAATATGAAATAGCTACATGATCTGTCAGAATAAGGCAAACATAAAAAATGTAAATGTTTACTAGAGCTCAAGGCATCAAGATTACAGGTAACAAACAGCACTGGAATCCTCAGACCACTCCCTCCCGCTCCCTTCCCTCCTCGCTCTCTCTCAATGTGGCAGCGTTGGCAGTTGGCACATCGCGTGGCAGTTAAACCTGCAACTGTGTCCTCGCCCTGTCCTCCCGGGCAGACAAGGTGATCACACCCTTGGGCGGTGTAGTAACACTTGTCAAAACAGAGCTGGCTGGCCCCTTTAGAGCCACAGAGAGGAGGGCTTCCTTTAATCAGAAAGGATTAGGACTCCTGTAATGGCCCTGTCAGGTAGTAAACCTGCTGGCTGGCACGTTCTCTGCTGTTGGACAAGATCTCTCCTCACTTGATCTCCACACTTTAGGAGGGTTTAACTGCAGACAACGGAGGGGACGACGACGACGACAGTGGTATAGGGTTACTCTGTAGGGCAATGATGAGAATAGTGAACCTCACAGATGTAGGATTTTAATTTGATCGTTCTTTTGTTGCTGAGAAATTTCCTGCACCACAGGAAATGCAGAGCTTCATAATTTGCATACATTCACAGAAAACCAACATGGTTATATTAACAGTTTAGCACTTTTCATGTAGCCTGATTGTGGCCAACTAATAGCCTATCCACAATCAAGCAACATTATGAACTAAACTTTAAAATCCTATTGCTGCAGGATTATTTTGCTGTGACAATATAGGTCAAATTAAGATCCTACATCTGTATATGCATCTGCATATTGATTCCCACAAATATATATATTCATCTTTATCATATTTGGCATTGAAATACACTGAGTATACAAAAGACTGGCCAAGTGAATCCAGGTGAAAGCTATGATCCCTTATTGTTGTCACTTGTTAAATCCACTTCAATCAGTGTAGATGAATGGGAAGAGACAGGTTAAAGAAGGATTTTTAAGCCTTGAGACAATTGAGACACGGACTGTGTATGTGTGCCATTCAGAAGGTGAAAGGGCAAGACAAAATATTTAAGTGGCTTTGAACAGGGTACGGTAGTAGGTGCCAGGCACAACGGTTTGTGTCAAGAACTACGATGCTGCTGGGTTCTTCCATACTCAACAGTTTCCCATGTGTATCAAGAATGGTCCACCACCCAAAGGACATCCAGCCAACTTGATACAACCGTGGGAAGCATTGGAGTCAACACGGGCCAGCATCCGGCATGGACACCTAGTAGTATCCATACCCCGACATATAGAAGCCAACAGTGGAGGTTTCATAACAGCAATAAAACCTAGTGGTCAAACTGGGAAATGGTTCCAATGGAAAAACGATTGGAACCATTTCCCTGTTTGACCACTAGGTTTTATGGGTATTATGACTCATACTGTGGTACACCCTAAAGGCTGTTCTGAGGGCAACAGAGGGGGGTGCAACTCAATATTAGGAAGGTGTTCCTAATGTTTGGTATAGTCTGTTTTTGCTCCAAGCAAGTTCTTAAACTAGTGAAACTATTCCAATTGAAACAGAGGGGCAAAGCAATAGGAATATCAACTAGTTATTTTGTCTGGCCTTGTGGAGGGCGCCAGGGGTGAGGCATATAATAAAAGGGAACATAAAATGAAGGTTTCATTATTGATATCCTGGAAATGAGATTTGTAGGGGGGCAGATGCCATCAGTGCTGGGGGCAAGGGGGTAGCGAATTGACTTTTTTTCTTGACCTTTTATCTAGGTAATAAGGAAGGACATGCTATATCCAGGATTTAGCCACTGACTTTGTTCTATTTATATGTTTTATGAAGAGATTCCTACATGTTTGATACACTGCACATTCATTTCATTGCCCTTAAAGGATATCACTGTCAAAGGGGTGGCAGGTAGCCGAGTGTTTAGAGCGTTGGACTT
This sequence comes from Oncorhynchus keta, assembly GCF_023373465.1. Taxonomy (NCBI): domain Eukaryota; kingdom Metazoa; phylum Chordata; class Actinopteri; order Salmoniformes; family Salmonidae; genus Oncorhynchus; species Oncorhynchus keta. The sequence goes on along the minus strand of NC_068424.1, from coordinate 64,002,540 downwards.
GTAACCGAAAGGTTGCAAGATCGAATCCTCGAGACGACAATTTGTTGTTCTGCCCCTGAACAAGGCAGTTAACCCACTGTTCCTAGGCAGTCATTGAAAATAAGAATTTGTTCTTAACTGACTTGCCTAGTTAAATAAAGGTAAAATAAAAAGCGTGTAATTTGTTATTGCACTACACAAGTCGGTGTCAGAAAGTCCATCTTTTATTTTATGCATGCGTAACCGTCATCAGAGGATGTTTGATAAAAGCAGCAACTCAAAACCTAGCCGGTCACATTCAGGCATTGAATATAACCTCAATCAATGTCACCCCTTTGTGATGATAAGATTAAGATTTTCACAACTAAAATTGCTCCATCTATAAGCTAATAGCCAGTATGAAAAGGGGAGGAGGAGGAGATGAAAAAGAGGAAGGAGATAGAGGGAGACTCACAGCTTTCAAGCTGCATGGTACAGGTCTGAATATCCATGGGGAAATTCTTCAAGTCCATAGGGCAGGACAGGATGAGAGTCAGCCTGAGATAGAGAGAGACAAGGGCAGCTTTAGGTTAAAGGTAAAGGGCAAAGGAGAGCGTAGAAGAAGAGAATTATAACATACAGAGAGAAATGAAGACAGAGGCAAGGAGGACAGCTGCAAAGGTCACCAAAGGTGCTTCACAGGGCAGACATTTGATTAAAACTCACCTAATGCTTTGACGGTGGACAGTTTTACGACCTATCCCAAGATGAACTCTGTACTATACATTATGGCATGAATTGTGAGCGTTATCGGAAAAGGCAAATTGCAAAGGATGCTGTGAGTTACAATGCCATTTGGTTACAATAGCAAACTAATTGGTAGACACATCCTTCCCTTTATTTATTGAGGCGCTGATGCATTGAGCCTTCAAGGAGCCGCGGGGAAGAGAAGTAACTATTAAGGAGTTTGAGTTAAGAGAAGCCGTGTAATTACCTGCTGTAATGCATTGCCCAGAGGACAGACGAGAGGCAACAGCGCTATGCTGCTCGCAGCAGGAGCCCCATCGCTATATTGCTGCGATGACGTGAAATTCCAGGCTCAAAAATATCCCCCACAAATACACTGACGAATGAGCCTCCGAAGTTTCTTTGTGTTCTCGGTTTCAGAGAGGTACCTACTAAAATGCCTTTTGGACTACTGTGTGATTGTTAGCGAATAAATCTGCCATTGTAACCAATATGGTATGCCTAACTGCATGTTTTTCAATTCCTTTCATGGGGTCATGAATGTTGATGAAGGAGAGATAGATCAACTCACAGCAGTGTTTGGTTTTGATTGTGGGACTAATATATTGGTATCAAAGTTAATGTGATGAATAACTCACTCGGTCCCCCTGTGGCCACAGACAGAAGCATCTTGAATAACTCACTTGCTCCCCCTGTGGCCACAGACAGAATTGTTTCTGCTCACCTGATGCTATACAGTACACTCCCATCTTGGAAGATCCGCAGCAGTTTGTTGTCGGTGGTGACCTCGTGAAAGTTAGCCCCCTTCTCGTTAGCGAAGAAAAGGTCAGGCTTCCAGATGGAGTCCAACATGGAAGGATCCAGGTCCAAGGAGTCGTCTGGGTACTCCTGGTAAGCCAAGCGGGGATCGTTCCACTTTTGCCGTAGGAACACATTGAGCCTGTAGTCCTGTGGATTGACCAATACATTTAGTAATCGTCTCTTTCTCCATGAATCTTTCCTCGATTCCTCGCATTCTCTTTCTTCGCCACCTCCTCAAAAACGCACTGGAAAAAAGGTCAGAGGGGATGGATTTGGAACTTCTCCTGGAATGCGGTTGAGGAGGCGAGGAGGTAGGACGTCAGGAATTGTGGAAGATGAATCGAGATTGAGACATAGTAGTTTGAGACAGTGTGTCATACCTTGTCACACACTATAGGAGGCAATTAATGAAGTGATACCATTGACAGGTTTCAATTCTTCAATTAGCTTGTTCGGTTCATGATCGTCTGTCTCTGATGTAAAGTAGGAAGTCTGATTCAATGAATAACCTTTACTGTTGTTAATTATAGCCAAGACAACGCAACATTTTAATTAGTTCTTTGAAAAGTAGGGTGTATTTATACTTTGGAAAGTAGTGTGAATCTATGTAGTTTAGGGTTACGCTAAAGGAATTAGGAGTCATGCAGGAGTAATTGACATTTTGTCCATTTGTAAAGGGGGAAATCACAGACAATAACCTAGAATACTTAGTGCAGAATGAAGTACCAGATTCTGGGTTAATCTATGTTCTGTTCAGTGCCTGTTGAAATGACAAAAATATGCTTTGTGGGAAGTAAAATCAATGAATGACTACTTTGAAATTTGGTTAATTCCACAAAAAGTTCACGTCCTCATTTAGTCACAGGAGTTATTCAAGTGAATCATTTAAGTAAATGCTCATGGTATTGAAAGACTCAGCTGTGTCTGTCTCCTCCGGCAGTTCATAACGGTCTGTCTCTGTTCCCATGAGGTACCACAAATAAACTAAGGGCAGCACAACACATTTATCACAATAAACACTAGGCCTTTACCACATTGTCCAGTGACATCACAAGTGTCCTCTGTCCACACTGACCTAACCTGGGGTCCAGCCCTCTGTGCCAAAAGAGCCTTTAACAACTACAATCTACTGACCAAGCACTTTCCCTCTTGTATTGGACAGGCTTACAGGGAGAGATTCTTTCGCACTTCTTTCCATTTCACTCTTTTTTTTCCCTCCAATTTTTCATTTTAATTGCAGAGTGGACAGTTCATTATCAGAACATCACTGACCCACTGGTCTCTGAAGGTTGCTCTGATAGGCTCCAGGAAATAAAGGGAGAGAGGTGAGGGAATTGATCCAATACTGAGCAGGCCAAAGGGTAGGAATTAACAGGGTATTGTATTAGCTGGAGGAGATCATTTAGATTTCTCTTTCTTCAATTCAGGGATTTAGCTAGTAGCCTGCTCAAATATGCTCCTTATCACGGTCATTCATGATTACAAAGCAATGAGACTGCCTTAGGGTTATCATGCTACCTGGATAATTATGGTATTTTGTATAAAGCGCATATTTATTTACATTTTTTATTTCACCTTTCTTTATACAGGTTTGTCTCTCTGAGACCCATTCAAGATGGCAGCAGTCAGCAACACATTCAATGTACACATCACAGCTTAAAACAGTTTCTTATTCCAGGATGTTAATTCACTGTGGAAATTCAAGTTGGTCAGTTGACTCACCATAGTAGTTTCCGTGATGGACCCAAAGCTGTTGATGAAAATATTGCAGGTGACATTCACAGGCGGACCTGAAGAAATGATAAAAAGACAATCCATCACTGCTTATATGGAAGAATCCTTTCAACTGTTTGACCTGCTGTGTAAAAGTTTGTTAGCGATAATTTTGAAATCTTTGAATGACACTGAGGGTTATTGTATGTACAGGAAGTGGTGAGTGTCTTGCTGTTAACTCTCTGATGTGGAGCAAGTATGAAATAGCCACTCAGTGGCCAGTTTATTATGTACACTATCCCTAGCCGCATCCTCTGAGCATGCGGAGACCAGCTGGCTGGTGTGTTTACGGACAATTCAATCGCTCCCTATCCCAGTCTGTTGTCCCCACATGCTGGGGACTTCAGGAAACAGCAGAGGGAGCACCCCTTTATCCACATTGAAGGGACAGCAGTGGAGAAGGTGTAAAGTTTTAAGTTCCTAGGCGTACACATCACAGACAAACTGAAATGGTCCACCCACACAGACAGTGTGGTGAAGAAGGCGCAACAGCGCCTCTTCAACCTCAGGAGGCTGAAGAAATTTGTCTTGTCACCCAAAACCCTGACAAACTTTTACAGATGCACAATCGAGAGCATCCTGTTGGGCTGTAACATAGCCTGGTACGGCAAGAGCCTTGGTGCGGTCTGCACAACACATCACTGGACACCTACAGCACAACTACAGCACCCAATGTCACAGGAAGGCCAAAAAGATCATCAAGGACAATAACCACCTGAGTCACTGCTTGTTCACACCGCTACCATCCAGAAGACAAGGTCAGTACAGGTGAGTCAAAGCTGGGACCAAGAGACTGAAAAACAGCTTCTATCTCAAGGCCATCAGACTGCTAAACAACAATCACAAACTCAGAGAGGCTGCTGCCTATACTGAGACCCAATCACTGGCCACATTAATAAATGGATCACTAGTCATGCTACTTTAAACAATTCCACTTGAATAATGTTTACACATCTTACATTACTCATATCACATGTATATACTGTATTTTCTACCATCTATTTCACCTTGCCTATGCCGCTCGGCCATCGCACGTCCATATATTTATATATACATATTCTCATTCGCCACTTTAGATTTGTGTGTATTAGGTAGTTGTTGGGGAATTGTTAGATTACTTGTTAGATATTACTGCACTGTCGGAACTAGAAGCACAATCATTTCGCTACACTCGCATTAACATCTGCTAACCATGTGTATGTGACAAATTTGATTTACACCACCCCGTTCATGAAATGGCTTGCTATGGAAAGTAGGCAGACCGGCAATGAGGCATTCAGTTACGGTTTGATTGAACGTTAGCATGGGCAAATGAGTTCACTTTCCTTGCTTTGTCTAACACCATCATGAATCTAGCAAAGAAGTTGTATTTAGTTTCATAGCACAAACGTTTGTTAGCACGTTTCTTACGCTGGCTTTAGCCATGGAGGGAGAAGGCCTACCCAGGCAAGTGCAGGGCGTTGCCTAGCAACACGTGCCTCGGAGGGAGACAGTGTCTGCACAGCACAACGGATTCCCATGATTTGTGAATATTTCTGGCTGAGCAGCTAGCGTGACAGTTAAAATAGCTTCAGAAAAAAATATGATTACAGCTATTAGGGAGAAGTATCTAACAAAATAATGACATTATAGCATTCAGTAATTAAAATGTTTTCATATAATAGAAATCTGGGTACATTTATGGATAAAATTCAAACTTTAAGTAAGCAGTTCTATGCTTCCTGTATACTTCTACAGGCAAGTCCTATTCAGCATTGTATTAAAAACAGTGGCTGTCCGCTTGCATTCACTCCGTGAAGTTTTTATGGGAGCTGTGGCACACTTCTGAAAATACTTAAGGTACCTTTGAAGTTGGGTCTGATGCGGGCGTCATAGCCAGACCTTTTCCCCATGAGCTTGTCCAGGAAGTCAGACGGGGACTGCGAGGAGGGGACTGTCCTACTAGAGGACTTTATCTCCTCCTTACAGGAGCCCGGTCTGAGGAAGAACAAAAACAAACACATAACGAGGGGGAGAGAGAAGCAAGAGTTAGAGAAACTTCCAATTGGCATCAGTGGAATACACATAATGAGAGAAAATAAACTTTTACACGGCCGCCTCCGAAAACCCATCGTTTGTCACATGATGTTCAGTACATAGTGTTCAATAGACCCTAACTACAGTGAGGTGGCGAAAGGGGAAAGGTACATCCACATCCAACCCCTGCACTCCCCCTTTCTGTGTGTAATCCAGCCTGGTTTAGCAGCAGTGGGGCTTGACAGATTGATGGCTCAATTGAAATGCTGTGAATGTCACACCAGGGAAGGAAGGCTTTGATTCCAGCTCCTGCATGGCTCAGTCTGCCACTGACAGGCCCAACAGGCCAAGGAGAGAAAGATAGCGATAGAGAGAGAGGGGGAGAGAGCAGTTCCGGAGCCCACGGGCCCTGGCTTGTGTGATGGATCTCTCCTGGCTGGCATGCCGCTGATTTTGCACGATGCTTTTGATGCAATTGTTAGCGGATCAGTCACGATCCTGGCTCCCTCCTGTGAACTATGGAAGGCTATCCCACCCCAGGCCCCTCCCCCAGACTCCCTGTGTGCTGTCTGCCCTTTGTAACCTGGGCTGTGAAGAGGCTCCCTGTCTGCTCTGTGTAGCCTGGTGCCCTGTGTAGCCTGGGATGTGAAGAGGCTCCCTCTCTGCTCTGTGTAACCTGGTGCCCTGTGTAGCCTGGTGCCCTGTGTAGCCTGGTGCCCTGTGTAGCCTGGGATGTGAAGAGGCTCCCTCTCTGCTCTGTGTAGCCTGGTGCCCTGTGTAGCCTGGTGCGCTGTGTAACCTGGGTTGTGAAGAGGCTCCCTCTCTGCTCTGTGTAACCTGGTGCCCTGTGTAACCTGGGCTGTGAAGAGGCTCCCTCTTCTGCTCTGTGTAACCTGGTGTCCTGTGTAACCTGGGCTGTGAAGAGGCTCCCTCTCTGCTCTGTGTAACCTGGTGCCCTGTGTAACCTGGGCTGTGAAGAGGCTCCCTCTCTGCTCTGTGTAACCTGGTGCCCTGTGTAACCTGGGCTGTGAAGAGGCTCCCTCTCTGCTCTGTGTAACCTGGTGCCCTGTGTAACCTGGGCTGTGAAGAGGCTCCCTCTCTGCTCTGTGTAACCTGGTGCCCTGTGTAACCTGGGCTGTGAAGAGGCTCCCTGTCTGCTCTGTTTAACCTGGTGCCCTGTGTAACCTGGGCTGTGAAGAGGCTCCCTGTCTGCTCTGTGTAGCCTGGTGCCCTGTGTAACCTGGTGCCCTTTGAAGAGGCTCCCTGTCTGCTCTGTGTAACCTGGTGCCCTGTGTAACCTGGTGCCCTGTGTAACCTGGGTTGTGAAGAGGCTCCCTCTCTGCTCTGTGTAACCTGGTGCCCTGTGAAGAGGCTCCCTGTCTGCTCTGTGTAACCTGGTGCCATGTGTAACCTGGGCTGTGAAGAGTCTCCCTCTCTGCTCTGTGTAACCTGGGTTGTGAAGAGGCTCCCTCTCTGCTCTGTGTAACCTGGTGCCCTGTGTAACCTGGGCTGTGAAGAGGCTCCCTGTCTGCTCTGTGTAACCTGGTGCCCTGTGTAACCTGGGCTGTGAAAAGGCTCCCTCTCTGCTCTGTGTAACCTGGTGCCCTGTGTAACCTGGGCTGTGAAGAGGCTCCCTGTCTGCTCTGTGTAACCTGGTGCCCCGTGTAACCTGGGTTGTGAAGAGGCTCCCTGTCTGCTCTGTGTAACCTGGTGCCCTGTGTAACCTGGGCTGTGAAGAGGCTCCCTCTCTGCTCTGTGTAACCTGGGCTGTGAAGAGGCTCCCTGTCTGCTTTGAGTAACCTGGTGCCCTGTGTAACCTGGGTTGTGAAGAGGCTCCCTCTCTGCTCTGTGTAACCTGGTGCCCTGTGTAACCTGAGATGTGAAGAGGCTCCATCTCTGCTCTGTGTAACCTGGTGCCCTGTGTAACCTGGGCTGTGAAGAGGCTCCCTGTCTGCTCTGTGTAACCTGGTGCCCTGTGTAACCTGGGTTGTGAAGAGGCTCCCTGTCTGCTCTGTGTAACCTGGTGCCCTGTGTAACCTGGGCTGTGAAGAGGCTCCCTCTCTGCTCTGTGTAACCTGGGCTGTGAAGAGGCTCCCTGTCTGCTCTGAGTAACCTGGTGCCCTGTGTAACCTGGGTTGTGAAGAGGCTCCCTCTCTGCTCTGTGTAACCTGGTGCCCTGTGTAACCTGGGCTGTGAAGAGGCTCCCTCTCTGCTCTGTGTAACCTGGTGCCCTGTGTAACCTGGGCTGTGAAGAGGCTCCCTCTCTGCTCTGTGTAACCTGGTGCCCTGTGTAACCTGGGCTGTGAAGAGGCTCCCTCTCTGCTCTGTGTAACCTGGTGCCCTGTGTAACCTGGGTTGTGAAGAGGCTCCCTCTCTGCTCTGTGTAACCTGGTGCCCTGTGTAACCCGGTGCCCTGTGTAACCTGGGTTGTGAAGAGGCTCCCTCTCTGCTCTGTGTAACCTGGTGCCCTGTGTAACCTGGGCTGTGAAGAGGCTCCCTCTCTGCTCTGTGTAACCTGGTGCCCTGTGTAACCTGGGCTGTGAAGAGGCTCCCTCTCTGCTCTGTGTAACCTGGTGCCCTGTGTAACCTGGGCTGTGAAGAGGCTCGCTCTCTGCTCTGTGTAACCTGGTGCCCTGTGTAACCTGAGCTGTGAAGAGGCTCCCTCTCTGCTCTGTGTAACCTGGTGCCCTGTGAAGAGGCTCCCTCTCTGCTCTGTGCAACCTGGTGCCCTGTGTAACCTGGGCTGTGAAGAGGCTCCCTGTCTGCTCTGTGTAACCTGGTGCCCTGTGTAACCTGGGCTGTGAAGAGGCTCCCTCTCTGCTCTGTGTAACCTGGGCTGTGAAGAGGCTCCTCTCTGCTCTGTGTAACCTGGTGCCCTGTGTAACCTGGGCTATGAAGAGGCTCCCTCTCTGCTCTGTGTAACCTGGTGCCCTGTGTAACCTGGGCTGTGAAGAGGCTCCCTCTCTGCTCTGTGTAACCTGGTGCCCTGTGTAACCTGGGTTGTGAAGAGGCTCCCTGTCTGCTCTGTGTAACCTGGTGCCCTGTGTAGCCTGGTGCCCTGTGTAACCTGGGCTGTGAAGAGGCTCCCTCTCTGCTCTGTGTAACCTGGTGCCCTGTGTAACCTGGGTTGTGAAGAGGCTCCCTGTCTGCTCTGTGTAACCTGGTGCCCTGTGTAACCTGGGCTGTGAAGAGGCTCCCTGTCTGCTCTGTGTAACCTGGTGCCCTGTGTAACCTGGGTTGTGAAGAGGCTCCCTCTCTGCTCTGTGTAACCTGGTGCCCTGTGTAACCTGGGCTGTGAAGAGGCTCCCTCTCTGCTCTGTGTAACCTGGTGCCCTGTGTAACCTGGGCTGTGAAGAGGCTCCCTCTCTGCTCTGTGTAACCTGGTGCCCTGTGTAACCTGGGCTGTGAAGAGGCTCCCTCTCTGCTCTGTGTAACCTGGTGCCCTGTGTAACCTGGGCTGTGAAGAGGCTCCCTCTCTGCTCTGTGTAACCTGGTGCCCTGTGTAACCTGGGCTGTGAAGAGGCTCCCTCTCTGCTCTGTGTAACCTGGGCTGTGAAGAGGCTCCCTGTCTGCTCTGTGTAACCTGGTGCTCTGTGTAGCCTGGGTTGTGAGGAGGCTCCCTCTCTGCTCTGTGTAACCTGGGCTGTGAAGAGGCTCCCTCTCTGCTCTGTGTAACCTGGGCTGTGAAGAGGCTCCCTCTCTGCTCTGTGTAACCTGGTGCTCTGTGTAGCCTGGGTTGTGAAGAGGCTCCCTCTCTGCTCTGTGTAACCTGGGCTGTGAAGAGGCTCCCTCTCTGCTCTGTGTAACCTGGGCTGTGAAGAGGATCCCTCTCTGCTCTGTGTAACCTGGTGCCCTGTGTAACCTGGGCTATGAAGAGGCTCCCTCTCTGCTCTGTGTAACCTGGTGCCCTGTGTAACCTGGGCTGTGAAGAGGCTCCCTCTCTGCTCTGTGTAACCTGGTGCCCTGTGTAACCTGGGCTGTGAAGAGGCTCCCTCTCTGCTCTGTGTAACCTGGTGCCCTGTGTAACCTGGGCTGTGATAGGCTCCCTCTCTGCTCTGTGTAACCTGGTGCCCTGTGTAACCTGGGTTGTGAAGAGGCTCCCTCTCTGCTCTGTGTAACCTGGTGCCCTGTGTAACCTGGGCTGTGAAGAGGCTCCCTCTCTGCTCTGTGTAACCTGGTGCCCTGTGTAACCTGGGCTGTGAAGAGGCTCCCTCTCTGCTCTGTGTAACCTGGGCTGTGAAGAGGCTCCCTCTCTGCTCTGTGTAACCTGGTGCCCTGTGTAACCCGGTGCCCTGTGTAACCTGGGCTGTGAAGAGGCTCCCTGTCTGCTCTGTGTAACCTGGTGCCCTGTGTAACCTGGGTTGTTAAGAGGCTCCCTCTCTGCTCTGTGTAACCTGGTGCCCTGTGTAACCTGGGCTGTGAAGAGGCTCCCTCTCTGCTCTGTGTAACCTGGTGCCCTGTGTAACCTGGGCTGTGAAGAGGCTCCCTCTCTGCTCTGTGTAACCTGGTGCCCTGTGTAACCTGGGCTGTGAAGAGGCTCCCTCTCTGCTCTGTGTAACCTGGTGCCCTGTGTAACCTGGGTTGTGAAGAGGCTCCCTCTCTGCTCTGTGTAACCTGGTGCCCTGTGTAACCTGGTGCCCTGTGTAACCTGGGCTGTGAAGAGGCTCCCTCTCTGCTCTGTGTAACCTGGTGCCCTGTGTAACCTGGGCTGTGAAGAGGCTCCCTGTCTGCTCTGTGTAACCTGGTGCCCTGTGTAACCTGGTGCCCTGTGTAACCTGGGATGTGAAGAGGCTCCCTGTCTGCTCTGTGTAACCTGGTGCCCTGTGTAACCTGGGCTGTGAAGAGGCTCCCTCTCTGCTCTGTGTAACCTGGTGCCCTGTGTAACCTGGGATGTGAAGAGGGTCTCTGTGTAACCTGTGTAACCTGGTGCCCTGTGTAACCTGGTGCCCAGTGTAACCTGGTGCCCTGTGTAACCTGGGCTGTGAAGAGGCTCCCTCTCTGCTCTGTGTAACCTGGTGCCCTGTGTAACCTGGGCTGTGAAGAGTCTCCCTCTCTGCTCTGTGTAGCCCGGTGCCCTGTGTAGCCTGGTGCCCTGTGTAACCTGGGCTGTGAAGAGGCTCCCTCTCTGCTCTGTGTAACCTGGTGCCCTGTGTAACCTGGGTTGTGAAGAGGCTCCCTGTCTGCTCTGTGTAACCTGGTGCCCTGTGTAACCTGGGTTGTGAAGAGGTTCCCTGTCTGCTCTGTGTAACCTGGTGCCCTGTGTAACCTGGTGCCCTGTGTAACCTGGGCTGTGAAGAGGCTCCCTCTCTGCTCTGTGTAACCTGGTGCCCTGTGTAACCTGGGATGTGAAGAGGCTCCCTGTCTGCTCTGTGTAACCTGGTGCCCTGTGTAACCTGGGTTGTGAAGAGGCTCCCTGTCTGCTCTGTGTAACCTGGTGCCCTGTGTAACCTGGGTTGTGAAGAGGCTCCCTGTCTGCTCTGTGTAACCTGGTGCCCTGTGTAACCTGGTGCCCTGTGTAACCTGGTGCCCTGTGTAACCTGGTGCCCTGTATAACCTGGGTTGTGAAGAGGCTCCCTCTCTGCTCTGTGTAACCTGGTGCCCTGTGTAACCTGGGTTGTGAAGAGGCTCCCTGTCTGCTCTGTGTAACCTGGTGCCCTGTGTAACCTGGTGCCCTGTGTAACCTGGGATGTGAAGAGGCTCCCTGTCTGCTCTGTGTAACCTGGTGCCCTGTGTAACCTGGGTTGTGAAGAGGCTCCCTCTCTGCTCTGTGTAACCTGGTGCCCTGTGTAACCTGGGCTGTGAAGAGGCTCCCTCTCTGCTCTGTGTAACCTGGTGCCCTGTGTAACCTGGGCTGTGAAGAGGCTCCCTCTCTGCTCTGTGTAGCCTGGTACCCTGTGTAACCTGGGCTGTGAAGAGGCTCCCTCTCTGCTCTGTGTAACCTGGTGCCCTGTGTAACCTGGGCTGTGAAGAGGCTCCCTCTCTGCTCTGTGTAACCTGGTGCCCTGTGTAACCTGGGCTGTGAAGAGGCTCCCTCTCTGCTCTGTGTAACCTGGGCTGTGAAGAGGCTCCCTGTCTGCTCTGTGTAACCTGGTGCCCTGTGTAACCTGGGTTGTGAAGAGGCTCCCTCTCTGCTCTGTGTAACCTGGGCTGTGAAGAGGCTCCCTGTCTGCTCTGTGTAACCTGGGCTGTGAAGAGGATCCCTCTCTGCTCTGTGTAACCTGGTGCTCTGTGTAGCCTGGGTTGTGAAGAGGCTCCCTCTCTGCTCTGTGTAACCTGGGCTGTGAAGAGGCTCCCTCTCTGCTCTGTGTAACCTGGGCTGTGAAGAGGCTCCCTCTCTGCTCTGTGTAACCTGGTGCCCTGTGTAACCTGGGCTATGAAGAGGCTCCCTCTCTGCTCTGTGTAACCTGGTGCCCTGTGTAACCTGGGCTGTGAAGAGGCTCCCTCTCTGCTCTGTGTAACCTGGTGCCCTGTGTAACCTGGGCTGTGAAGAGGCTCCCTCTCTGCTCTGTGTAACCTGGTGCCCTGTGTAACCTGGGCTGTGATAGGCTCCCTCTCTGCTCTGTGTAACCTGGTGCCCTGTGTAACCTGGGCTGTGAAGAGGCTCCCTCTCTGCTCTGTGTAACCTGGTGCCCTGTGTAACCTGGGCTGTGAAGAGGCTCCCTCTCTGCTCTGTGTAACCTGGTGCTCTGTGTAGCCTGGGTTGTGAAGAGGCTCCCTCTCTGCTCTGTGTAACCTGGGCTGTGAAGAGGCTCCCTCTCTGCTCTGTGTAACCTGGGCTGTGAAGAGGCTCCCTCTCTGCTCTGTGTAACCTGGTGCTCTGTGTAACCTGGGCTATGAAGAGGCTCCCTCTCTGCTCTGTGTAACCTGGTGCCCTGTGTAACCTGGGCTGTGAAGAGGCTCCCTCTCTGCTCTGTGTAACCTGGTGCCCTGTGTAACCTGGGCTGTGAAGAGGCTCCCTCTCTGCTCTGTGTAACCTGGTGCCCTGTGTAACCTGGGCTGTGATAGGCTCCCTCTCTGCTCTGTGTAACCTGGTGCCCTGTGTAACCTGGGTTGTGAAGAGGCTCCCTCTCTGCTCTGTGTAACCTGGTGCCCTGTGTAACCTGGGCTGTGAAGAGGCTCCCTGTCTGCTCTGTGTAACCTGGTGCCCTGTGTAACCTGGGCTGTGAAGAGGCTCCCTCTCTGCTCTGTGTAACCTGGTGCCCTGTGTAACTTGGGATGTGAAGAGGGTCTCTGTGTAACCTGGTGCCCAGTGTAACCTGGTGCCCAGTATAACCTGGTGCAATGTGTAACCTGGGCTGTGAAGGGGCTCCCTGTGTGCCATCTGCCCAGTGTAATCTGGTGCCCTGTGTAGCCTGGTGCCCTGTGTAACCTGGTGCCCTGTGTAACCTGGGCTGTGAAGAGGCTCCCTCTCTGCTCTGTGTAACCTGGTGCCCTGTGTAACCTGGGCTGTGAAGAGGCTCCCTCTCTGCTCTGTGTAACCTGGGCTGTGAAGAGGCTCCCTCTCTGCTCTGTGTAACCTGGTGCTCTGTGTAGCCTGGGTTGTGAAGAGGCTCCCTCTCTGCTCTGTGTAACCTGGGCTGTGAAGAGGCTCCCTCTCTGCTCTGTGTAACCTGGGCTGTGAAGAGGCTCCCTCTCTGCTCTGTGTAACCTGGTGCTCTGTGTAGCCTGGGTTGTGAAGAGGCTCCCTCTCTGCTCTGTGTAACCTGGGCTGTGAAGAGGCTCCCTCTCTGCTCTGTGTAACCTGGGCTGTGAAGAGGCTCCCTCTCTGCTCTGTGTAACCTGGTGCCCTGTGTAACCTGGGCTGTGAAGAGGCTCCCTCTCTGCTCTGTGTAACCTGGTGCCCTGTGTAACCTGGGCTGTGAAGAGGCTCCCTCTCTGCTCTGTGTAACCTGGTGCCCTGTGTAACCTGGGCTGTGAAGAGGCTCCCTCTCTGCTCTGTGTAACCTGGTGCCCTGTGTAACCTGGGCTGTGAATAGGCTCCCTCTCTGCTCTGTGTAACCTGGTGCCCTGTGTAACCTGGGATGTGAAGAGGCTCCCTGTCTGCTCTGTGTAACCTGGTGCCCTGTGTAACCTGGGCTGTGAAGAGGCTCCCTCTCTGCTCTGTGTAACCTGGTGCTCTGTGTATCCTGGGTTGTGAAGAGGCTCCCTCTCTGCTCTGTGTAACCTGGGCTGTGAAGAGGCTCCCTCTCTGCTCTGTGTAACCTGGGCTGTGAAGAGGCTCCCTCTCTGCTCTGTGTAACCTGGTGCCCTGTGTAACCTGGGCTATGAAGAGGCTCCCTCTCTGCTCTGTGTAACCTGGTGCCCTGTGTAACCTGGGCTGTGAAGAGGCTCCCTCTCTGCTCTGTGTAACCTGGTGCCCTGTGTAACCTGGGCTGTGAAGAGGCTCCCTCTCTGCTCTGTGTAACCTGGTGCCCTGTGTAACCTGGGCTGTGATGAGGCTCCCTCTCTGCTCTGTGTAACCTGGTGCCCTGTGTAACCTGGGCTGTGAAGAGGCTCCCTCTCTGCTCTGTGTAACCTGGTGCCCTGTGTAACCTGGGCTGTGAAGAGGCTCCCTGTCTGCTCTGTGTAACCTGGTGCCCTGTGTAACCTGGGCTGTGAAGAGGCTCCCTCTCTGCTCTGTGTAACCTGGTGCCCTGTGTAACTTGGGATGTGAAGAGGGTCTCTGTGTAACCTGGTGCCCAGTGTAACCTGGTGCCCAGTATAACCTGGTGCAATGTGTAACCTGGGCTGTGAAGGGGCTCCCTGTGTGCCATCTGCCCAGTGTAATCTGGTGCCCTGTGTAGCCTGGTGCCCTGTGTAACCTGGTACCCTGTGTAGCCTGGTGCCCTGTGTAGCCTGGTGCCCTGTGTAACCTGGTACCCTGTGTAGCCTGGTGCCCTGTGTAGCCTGGTGCCCTGTGTAGCCTGGTGCCCTGTGTAGCCTGGTGCCCTGTGTAGCCTGGTGCCCTGTGTAGCCTGGTGCCCTGTGTAGCCTGGTGCCCTGTGTAGCCTGGTGCCCTGTGTAACCTGGTGCCCTGTGTAGCCTGGTGCCCTGTGTAGCCTGGTGCCCTGTGTAGCCTGGTACCCTGTGTAGCCTGGGTGGTGAAGGTTCCAGACAGATCACAAGGTTTCTGAACTGTACTCATCTGCTGAGTCCCATACACTCTTGTTCGAACCCCGGTCTCCTACGTGCCAAGACTGTGTTAGCCTAATGAGCTAAAGCCAAGGCATTTGCTAGAGAAACTAGCACACAAGTTCAGGTCTCAGGCAAGGTTACGTATCCAAATATCATGGTTCAACAAACCACCACCTCCATTTCAGAAGCACTGGCGCATTTGATGTGTATAGAGTTTGAAAAAAATAATGAAACCCAACATGCGTTGTCCAGCTACACAGGCAAACACCTCGAAAAGCCACAACACTGACTCCATTCAATCCTGGAAGAGCCCCCAAATCTGATGAAACCGGGTAGCAAACTTAGCTACATAGATATGATTGTCTTTTTTTTTTTTTACCTGATTGGGATACTCTGGTGTTTCTGATGACTAAATTTAAACAGGAAATAAAATGGTTTAAAAGCCTTGAATAGTATCCCAAATCCCTCACTCAAACTTTGCTGTGATGTGTTTAATAAGATGATGCCTGCACAAAAAACATGCATTTTTAATGACAGATGAGAGTAAAACCTTTGATTTGGGGTCTCCTTGGATGTCTGACTAACGTTCACTTTCTCCACCCTCCATTGAAAATCAATCATCAACTATATACCCCTGAGGATTCTACTGAGATACATCTCAGTCTCTTACTGCGGGAAAGTTCCTGAATTCCCCCTAGTCTTTGGTTCATCTGCTGTTGAATGAAGTTTACAGTTGATGCTACTGCATTGATGCAACTTCCATCTCTTTTACTCTCAGTTATGGCCACAGAGACACACACACACACACACACACACACACACACACACACACACACACACACACACACACACACACACACACACACACACACACACACACACACACACACACACACACACACACACACAAAACGTTGTATGGGTAACCTGAATAGAATTCTATCCAGTAAATATATGTTTCATTCCTATCTGCTGTGAGACCAAGCTCCAAATTAAATTTCCAAAGACAAAAGCAATCTGATTTTCTTGACAAGTTTGAAATAGCGATTTCCTCTGAGCTGCAAATTTGCGACTCGATCTCGCCTCAAGCGTTAAAAAACTAAATAGCTGTGACAGTTCTCTTCAGACTTCAAGAAATATTGACACATGAGAAACTGGTCTCCTTAAATACAATTGCGAAGGTGTTGGCATGGATTTCTGGGTGATTGTGACAGGCCGGCGGGAAGGTGACTGAGGACAATTACGTGAAAACCGAACAAATCTCCATAGGGTGTCCATTTTATGACGCCCATGTCAGTTAAGCCGCAAAAGGGTTCAGGGGAGTTGGGGAAACTTCTTTTATTCACATTCTCACTCAAGACGGAGTGAGCCGAGAGCATAAGCCAACCTACTTCCCTCCCATATACTGTATCAGCGAGGCAATGCTCTGGAAACAAAGCTATTAGGCAAGACATACTTTTGGGAGAATGAGTGAATTTCAGCCTAGAATCGTGGAGCGGTCTTTAGGTGACTCATTATGTGCCTGCTAATACTAATAAGCACTGAAGACAGTTCAGTTTGAGATGTCTCCTCGGTGCTGGCACCCCGTGTATAAAGAAAAGTTATCGGTACTCATTGTGAATCTATTATTACGTGATTTACTTTTCTATTATTTCTCTATTTTCTCTCTCTCTGCATTCTTGGGAAGCTCCCATAAGTAAGCATTTCACTGATAGTCTACATCTGTTGTTTA
Organism: Oncorhynchus keta; assembly: GCF_023373465.1. Lineage (NCBI taxonomy): Eukaryota > Metazoa > Chordata > Actinopteri > Salmoniformes > Salmonidae > Oncorhynchus > Oncorhynchus keta. The sequence goes on along the minus strand of NC_068424.1, from coordinate 63,986,399 downwards.
CAAAGCATGTGACAAATACAATTGAAACGTTATTGTTTTTAAAGCTGTTACTTTAATAAGCAGTTAGAATTTTGACTTCGGGACTTGAGAATATATTTATTTGGACCGTCCAACCCACCCGGTACATACTGACTGCTATAAGCTACCTTTCAAAGACATAAAAAATAAAAGAGAGTGGTCCTCGAGTTTGGATCCTTCCCAACATTATATAGGCTTCCTTCAGTCCACAACAGTTCAGCAGTTCTTCGGTCCTGTTTGTAATGGTCTGCAGCCCTCTCATGTGAATCTTGAATCTTTACCCATGTGCCCTTGAAAGCTGTGGGATTCCTATGCATCCCCTTAGGCTTTACAGTACACCAACTCTCCATCAACCCTAACGCATTTCTAATCTGAGTCTTGCCTACACTGTCCTGCGTCGTCAAGTGTAAAAAAAAATGACCCGACGTTGAATGTAAATTGTGCAACTATCTGACAGAGGTTGTGGCCTCCATCAAGTCTGTATTGCTTGCATCTTTAGGTCAGTGGTGATGGCTCGACAGAGCAGCAGGAGCCTGTTAAATAAAACCCAGGGCCTCTTCCTAAATCACTGAGATGCAAGTTGGGGACATTGAATGACCTTTTCAGGCCTTCTCTACATCTCGTCTGATCTCTGTATCCACATCGGAGCGTGACCAGGAATATCTAACAACTCTGATTTCCTTACCTCTCTCCGTCCCTCCTCACAGAAGGCTTGTATTGTCTGTGTATCAGATTCCTGTAATGGGATTAGTTTATTATTGACTTTCAGACAAATAACAACATTTGGTCAACAATGTGTTTTGAAACGGAGGTTAAATTGTTGCCATATTTCTTGAAATGATAAACAAAGAGAGACACAGGGACTTGTAACTGCTCTGCCGTTGGAGAGGAGAAGAAGAAAATCTATATTTCTGCCATAGATCAAATGCAATTGGAAACCTCAAAGCTGTGGGATTGGGCAAACCTTGAACAGTGCTGTTACCAAATACAACAGGAGAATTGCATAATAACTCAACAGCTTTTCAGAATGCATTTTGGTGAGAAAAAAAAAATCCTGTAAAACATCCTCGTCACTGAATTTTACATGTAGAAATGTAGCATGAATCGTTAGTTAAAAGTTTTTACATCTCTCTTCGAGCAACAACCGAGACCGATGAACGCATAGCGAGAATGTAATTTCCTCAAGATGGCTTCATGCCATGTGACTAGTGTATTCATGCCATGTGACTAGTGTATTCATGCCATGTGACTAGTGTATTCATGCCATGTGACTAGTGTATTCATGCCATGTGACTAGTGTATTCATGCCATGTGACTAGTGTATTCATGCCATGTGACTAGTGTATTCATGCCATGTGACTAGTGTATTCATGCCATGTGACTAGTGTATTCATGCCATGTGACTAGTGTATTCATGCCATGTGACTAGTGTATTCATGCCATGTGACTAGTGTATTCATGCCATGTGACTAGTGTATTCATGCCATGTGCCAAGTGTATTCAACTCTCTGTCTTGAATGTCAGTTTTTGTTTAGCATCAAAAAATGCAACTGCATAGTACTAATTCAGAATGAATGCGATATTTAACTTTGTCAGAAAACCACAGGACCAATATTTCCCATTTTATTAAGGGTGGCGGGTGTGTATATCTTCATCTTGTGTTGATTGTGTGGACCCAGTGTAATATGCTGACAGTCTGGTTTGAGAAGGAAGCACTGTGTCCACTTCCGTCAGCCCTCTCATGAGCAGTGAGTGTACGGTCGGCACAGCAACAACATTTGACAGTCCTGTAACTATTGGAAACATGTTTGGATGCCTCCCTTTGTTTCTTTTCAAGCTTTCATCAAATCTTGATTTGACAGATGGTACAATATTAATACATTACTTATGTCAGTCATTAAAGGCTCACAGTAAAAGATTTTGCTCATGGGCGTAGGGAGTTTATTTTAGGTACCACAACTTGTTCTGAGTTTGAAGTGGCCATGTTCACCGTCATTGTTCTTCTGTTGACTATGCAAGTCATATGAGGCTGGAGCCTTCTGCTAATATGGGGAGTTTATCTCCAGTGAGCTTTTGCAGCCAAATATCTTACAATGCTTCCAAGACAGTCCAGCCTTCTTCCTCACTTAGCCTCACTTAGCTAAAGATTTTCTGACATTTGGAGCGCCATTGAACAGCTTTATACAGTAGCATGTCTTCTACCCCCATACATAATGCACTGTTTTCTCTTTCTCCCATCAACTTAAGGTTTGGATTTATGAGGCTATAATCTTCATGAGGAGTTGTAAGGCTGCGGTAAAGCAAGAGAGACAGCTAACAACACTATATAATATATCATGTGAACATTCACTACAATGCAGGGACAATGAGAAGATGCAACTGAAAGTGAAAGAGAACAGAACAGACAAGTCAGGAGTTGTAGAACAATAATACAATGCATTGAACTGCATTGTATTAAATATATTTCAACTGGAGGAAGGGGGAAGGGTGTCGGGGTCAGTGTTTAGGGCACCAACTCTTCTCTCCACAGGCATCATTGGACCCCTAGGAGTCTATGAAACACACTTCTATACTTCTTCTTTCACCACATTAAAGCTATAGCCGACACGGTTAGCGTGGACAGTCTTAAATAATACATCCTCGCCTCTTGACCTACCTTAATGCAAGTCTCAAACTATTTTACTCAATGTTACTTTTCCTCTGTTATTCAAAAAAGGAACTGGCACATTTGACCTCTGTTGCAGGTGCATGGTAACAATTGAAAAACATGAGAAAAAGAAGAAACCCGCACTCTGCTCTTCTTCTTGGAGTCGAGGAAAAATTATACAAAATATAACATTGAATTTCATAAATGTTCGAATAAAGTGTGTACTAAGTATATTAACCACGTCTAAAAATCACTTTTAGAATATTTATGAAATACACATTGTTATATTTGGTAACACGTACATTTTCCCTTCATTCCAACCCCATTCGATGCATTGAATGGAGCAATGTCTACATAAGGGTGCAAATTAAATAAAAAATAAAACTCCCAAAAGCTCAGACGAAGGCCAATTCGTAAAGCTTAATAAAGAACAGTGATACTAGCAAGAGCAGAGTGCGGGATTCTTTTCTCTCATGTTACTTAAGCATTGCTGAAATTATTTTGCCTTACAAGAAGCAAATTGGCAGCGCCTCTGTGTAGAATTCACCAAATTAGATTCATTTTAATTAGACTGAGCCCATATTCAGCGCATGAATTGCAAACATATGCTGCCAATTGCTTTTTATTAGTGAGCCCAGTGATCAGATCAATTCGGAATAGTGGCCCCGCCGCTCCTTGGATTTAGCGCGCATCACGGGAAATCAGAGTCATTTAGACAGCCATGCGTTTTGTGTTATTAGCATAATGGGAGATGGAACAAAACAGGCCCTTCCACCTGTGGAATATGCATTTTTAATTTCCCCTAGCTTGGAAATTGTCCTTTAAATCTACTCAAGCTTTACATTTTTCTCTCAGACAAAGGCCACCAATTTATGACAATTTTGCGTGCATGACTAAGTCACTTTGGATAAAAGTGTCTGCTGAATGGCATATATACTATCATCATCATCATCATCACAGGGCTCTACAGTGAGTGAAATACTTCACTCACATTTGCCCCTAAAATGAGATATGTGCGAACGGGAAAAATGATTTACGAGAACAGTGTGCAAGTACTTGACAGGTGACAGTTTATTTACTCACTACTTAACAGATAGAGCAGGAAATAAAGAATGCACTCTTTTGTATTCTGCCATTTTCTCTCAGACATGTTTGAGAGCTGTTCTCACTTAGCCTCCCCCTGCAAAGGAATGACCTGATCCTCCCCCAAGCCATGTCACAGTTGAGGTATACAGTGACCAGACTGGAAGCACTCAGGCTTCGGGCAAAGGCAGGAGGCATGCTGGAGAAGATCCAGACCATGCTTGCTCAGTAGCAGGGTGATGAGAGGAGATTCCAGGTGTGTTAGGATGAGAGCTTATTAGGATGTAAGAGAAATCGATTATTAAGACAGATTCTCAGTGTGAAAATCAATGTATCCGTTGCTCAATAGAATCATTTGAGGGGAAATGCAGTGGAGAAGTCTTTAAAAAATGTTTTATGGGAGACAGACATTTCATTGCGTGTTGGTGTGTGTGCGTGTTATTTATGTTAGAGGGAATTAAACTGAAGGGAAATCTGAAAGGCTTCACAGACCTCACCAATCCCCAGCTGAAGCAGCAGATGGAGGCGTTCATCAACATGGGCGTGGTGGATGATCTCAAAGCCAGGTTTGGTGGTTTGCTGAAGGATGAGGGTGTCCAGAACACAGTGGAGACTTTCAGAGTGATAAACCCTGACACATGGCCAGAAGACCAGGCCAGCCTTCTCACCTTTGGCGAAGATGGTGTGGCAGACCTGACGAGGCATTTCAAGGAGCCTCTAGAGAGGAAAGAATTTATTTGACACTGCATTGCCATATGAGACAATGTTATGTTTGCATATTTGCAAACTCACTTGCTCTGTTCAAACCTGCAGATTGGGGTGCAACATGGCTGCAATCCACTATGAGTGTCAAGGACTGAAAATCCTGGGCAGCCACAATGTCAAGTCCTACAGTGGCCTGTGGGAGTCCATGTTAACAAAGGACCCCTACAGGCACGATTACAATGTAGACTAACAGTCCCGAGTGGTTATGTATGGCATCCTTCTATGGTTGGTTTTGTTAAGTTAATGTTAAGAGTTTAAATGAAATTGAAAGATATCATCTTTTCCCTAGAACATACTGGAGTTGGTGCAGCTTATGCTGGCGCTGCCCATTTCAGCCACTCAGTGTGAGCGAGGCTTCTCTGCGCAGAACCGGATTAAGAATTTGACAAGAAGCTGCCTTGGGGTCTCTACCACCAAAGACCTGATGAGGATCAGCCTGGAGGGGCCTTCTGTCGAGGAGTTGGATCCCACTCCTGCCGGGGACCGCTCACTGACCTCTAAGCGTGCCAGACGGCCAACATGCAAAAGCATCTGGACAACTGATCTCCTTTGCGTCTAGTAGGCCTGGGTCAATGTGTGATTGGTTGTATGTGCTGTTGCACAGATGTGTGTCCCTTAGTACACGAGCGCACACACACACAGATACACAGCGTAAATATGTATGGAATAAATTGTTTGTTAATAAACTCTGTTACTTAAACATTTTATATTGTGCTCCTGCATTCCTTTGTGCGCTCCTACATTTGTTCATTTAGGAGCACATGTATTCCTTGGGGAAAAAGTTAGTGTAGAACCCTGATTCATCATCCTCATCAACCAGACCAGATCATGCTAGTACATCTGTCTTTGCACTAGCGTGTTTGATCAGCAAAAAAAAGACACCCTTTGTAACAACTGGGTTATATTGCAAAGTACAACGATGCGGTGCACAATTGACTGCTCATCTGACACAAATCACACGCTAAAACATTTAAAGTATGTGAATATATATATATTTTTTACAATAAAACCAAATGAATGGAACCTTGTACACAGAGCGTTGACGAGCCCTATTTCATGTTACATATCCACTGACCTTTATATGGTAATATATCAACATGTCATTTTTTTGTCCTGAATGACCCATGTGGACCTTCTCGCTCTATGGCCTGTAACAGAAACCCTTCGCTATTGATCAATAGCCTCATTGGGGAATGGGATTTGGAGAACATTGCAATTTACCCCTGCACATTCGTCTTCCCTGCCACTGCACCATGGTGAACAGCGATGGTGAACAGCGATGGTGAACAGCGATGGTGAACAGCGATGGTGCTCGATACAGTAGCAGACTTCAGCAACTCCCAGTCGAACACAACAAAAGGGATCGCATCAACAACTGGACAAAATACTTCAAATGAACAAGACGGACTGATATGCACTTGAAGCACTAAGTCCTTTGACATGCAAGTACAGGCCCAGCATTACTCAGACATTTTAAGACCTTTGCACTATCATGCCGACCTTTTTGTAAATATTCGGTCAATATCTGTAGCTTTTCTGTGTTTTACATATGAATATGTATCGTGTCTGTATGTACTTTGACTGCTGCAAAATGTTATCTGAATCTGAAAATGCTCTGCCTGAGAAATTGTGAGAAACTGGAATGGGTCAGATGTAAAGGCCATATGTATCCTTTGTGAGCAGGGGGCGAAACCCCCCAAGACAGCAAACTGGGACACAGTGTAAAGGGAAGGGATCATTGCCGCTACCTCGCTTGCCAACCAAGGTGCCTGAATTAAGGAGCAAAGAAGAGGTCAGACATACAGAAATATACCTGGGAGGAGAAACATGTTTTTGTTAAGTCGTGACTGGGTTGTGAAAAAGAAGTTAAGTCATAAATGGTGATAGTTCCTGGTTCAATTTACAGCGGAGGCTCTTTGTAAAACACATGACTATAATATGTTTCACTGCTGGGCTGTTACCGTCATGGGGAGAAAGTTAAATATATAACTTTAGAGCATTTACATTTCCTCAATTTTACACAAATTTCAGCTCTACCCGTTATGTAAATCAACATTGCAGGAAGTGTTGAACATCCCAAAATGTTCTAATAGGCCTACTATATATATTATTTTCAAGACACCTATCTAAAGAAAGAGGAATTGTATTTCCTGTTTACCATTGAAGTCTGAAGGAAGAGAACATAGGATACACAGGATCACATTGGACTCCACTTCGCTGCCTCATCATTGGTTCATGGAGCGCCAAGAATTCATTATCATCCTTCAACAATTGTTTTTCAGAGTACAGTTGAGAATTAGCGGTATAGAGTGGGTGGGAAAATGCTGTACAGGGCAACAAGAGACACAGGAGCAGGCAGTAGAGTAAAAATAGTCCCGGGACATAAATTGACCTTGCGAGTTGTGTGGCTGGGTTGGAATCTACACAGTCTCATTTCTACAAACATAGCATATCATTTTCTTCCATTCTTATTGGTCTCTCTTCCATCTCCACCTCATCACTGAACTATTAATATTCACTCCTGTGTGTATGCTAAATATTTTTTAAATGACTAAATATACATTTGTTTAGTGTGCAACGCAACAAATTGCTAAATTAGCTTTATGGAAACATTGTACATTTAGCCGTCTGATTGCAAGCCCTGGGGTATAATCAATGATTTAAACTAATCTATGCTGCTAACCCACTAAGAAATCAATCGCCGCTTCCGACACTCATGCGCTCCACCCTCAGCTACATCTGGTCTGAGGGTAGAGCTACATCTGGTCTGAGGGTAGAGCTACATCTGGCCTGAGGGTAGAGCTACATCTGGCCCGAGGGTAGAGCTACATCTGGCCTGAGGGTAGAGCTACATCTGGCCCGAGGGTAGAGCTACATCTGGCCCGAGGGTAGAGCAGAGCTACACCTGGCCCGAGGGTAGAGCTACACCTGGCCCGAGGGTAGAGCTACATCTGGCCAGAGGGTAGAGCTACATCTGGCCTGAGGGTAGAGCTACATCTGGCCAGAGGGTAGAGCTACATCTGGCCTGAGGGTAGAGCTACATGTGGCCTGAGGGTAGAGCTACATGTGGCCTGAGGGTAGAGCTACATGTGGCCTGAGGGTAGCGCTACATCTGGTCTGTGGGTAGAGCTACATGTGGCCTGAGGGTAGAGCTACATCTGGTCTGAGGGTAGAGCTACATCTGGTCTGAGGGTAGAGCTACATCTGGTCTGAGGGTAGAGCTACATGTGGCCTGAGGGTAGAGCTACATGTGGCCTGAGGGTAGAGCTACATGTGGCCTGAGGGTAGAGCTACATGTGGCCTGAGGGTAGAGCTACATGTGGCCTGAGGGTAGAGCTACATGTGGCCTGAGGGTAGCGCTACATCTGGTCTGAGGGTAGAGCTACATGTGGCCTGAGGGTAGAGCTACATGTGGCCTGAGGGTAGAGCTACATGTGGCCTGAGGGTAGAGCTACATGTGGCCTGAGGGTAGAGCTACATGTGGCCTGAGGGTAGAGCTACATGTGGCCTGAGGGTAGAGCTACATGTGGCCTGAGGGTAGAGCTACATGTGGCCTAAGGGTAGAGCTACATGTGGCCTGAGGGTAGCGCTACATCTGGTCTGAGGGTAGAGCTACATGTGGCCTGAGGGTAGAGCTACATCTGGTCTGAGGGTAGAGCTACATCTGGTCTGAGGGTAGAGCTACATCTGGTCTAAGGGTAGAGCTACATCTGGTCTAAGGGTAGAGCTACATGTGGCCTGAGGGTAGAGCTACATGTGGTCTGAGGGTAGAGCTACATGTGGCCTGAGGGTAGAGCTACATGTGGCCTGAGGGTAGCGCTACATCTGGTCTGAGGGTAGAGCTACATCTGGTCTAAGGGTAGAGCTACATCTGGTCTGATGACCCAGATAACGCCATTCCAGTTTTAGCTGATCTACTCCTCTCATTTCAGTCTTGAAACTTACATATTTCTTCACACTGAAACCTTCAAACTATTAATATTGAGTGTTCCCTCTAATGTGATGCTAGGTGTCTGGATGTTATACGATTAAAAGTGAGAGAAGCTTTCTTTCTATCACGTTTTGTTTCTTCAACTCTTAATTGCTACATCTGCTGTCACTTTCAACCGTCTCACTGAGTGCCGACTCGCAAAAACCCAGCAGCTGATTATTCTATTATTAATTATCATGGCAGCTTTGTCTCTTTTCAACATTGGTCTAAGTAACTAACTGACGAGGTAGAATCCAGTTTAATATGTGCATACATACTCAAAAGGTCACCCACTAATTGTGCCCAATGTAAGGATTTACATATGGAGAAATCCACACATTAATGAGCCCAATATATTTGTTTTTCTCAGGTATGTTGTCAAAGCTTTGGTGTAAGGTCTATAGAACTGCCTAGAACTGCCTTTCAGTCTAGTAACAGCTATTTTCAAATTGCTAGACTTAATGCTACTGAAGGCCTACTGTACAGTGAAGGGCACTGATTGCATTGTTCTGCTCAGCACCTGAAGGACTTGATGAATCCTGTTAACACCTGCAACACGTCAACTTCCTCCTTGTCGTGTTAAAAACAGCAATTACTCATACAAATGTTGACCCTAAAAACTCTACCCTGTTGATCCCACCGCTACACTACAGCAGGGTTTAAGCGCTTCTAGCAGGTGTGCATCCCAAATGGAACTATACTATTCCCTATACAGTGCACTACTTTTGACCAGAGCCCTATGGGATTAGGCTTCTATTTGGGACACACACCTGGTATACAGTCAGCTCTGCTGAGCCCTCAGTCTCCAGATATCTCTTGTCTCTCCCATCCTCCCTGTATTCAACACCTTCCCACACGTCCAAGATCTGATATCAGCACGGATTGCCTCCTGTCAGTCTCACTGCAACACTGCTAGCATGGATCTCTGATAGAGAGAGGGACTGTGCAGGCTGTGAAAGAGGTCTTTGTGTCTGTTTAGGGCTGGAGATATGGCAGGAGTACAACAGTTGATGTGTCTGTTTAGGGCTGGAGATATGGCAGGAGCAGCTCTATAGAAACTAGGCCTGTCCCCGACTAAATAAATCTTGGTCGACCAAGAGCCGTCTGTTGTTGCACCAATCGACTGGTCAAAATTGTTTAAATGTCTATTTTTCCATATATTGACACTCCGTGCGTTTTAATCAAATCCACTATATTCACTGAGCTTGTCTGATGCTTTAAGCACACGGTTTGATTAAATAATTAAGACACACAAATTACTAGAGGGAGTCCGACCAGCAATTGATTAGATTGTGCCGGGCCCAGACTTGCTGCAGTGTGTAAAAATAAAATAAATACAAAAAAAATACTGAGTGACTGTTTACTAGCACCTGTTTTCTCTCTCGCCTCCCTGCTGCAGCAACCACCACAGAACATAAGTATTTATCGCACTGTCTATGTTGCAACATAATTACAGCCATTTCTGAATAAAAAGTTCTGTTACCGAAATCCCTAATTTGTTTAGGAAAAACATTCCCTATTCCCTCGACCCTTGCTCTCTTTACGTTGCCCATGTATCCATCCATCGCATGCACGTGACTAAATACCTATTGGCATGGGACTAGTATTACTAGAGAATGTTGTTTATGTAATTATTACTCCAGAATATCTGTTATTCCAGAGGACGATTTGGACAGGATAATTCTGTAATTCTTTATTTTCTTACAATAAATTGACAGTTATGACGGAAACCTGGAGGTTTTTATTCTAGGAGTAAAGATACAGTATTTCAACATGTGGCCCTAACCAGGTGATAGGTATAACTCAAGCTAGGTTCCCAAGTTTCTAAACCATACCAAACCATATAGTGTCACCATAATATTTGAATTGAAGTGTGATCATAATCAGTGGTGACCCGTTACGTAAAATCGACTGGGAGAGCTCGAAAATCAAGTCCCTTGTGTGCTGCCATAGATTTACATTAGAAGTTCCCATCCAAGAAGGCTCAAGGTCATTGGACACAGATAAAATTAAGTCAAATCACGTTATATCTACCGTAGCTTTGATTGGACTGAGCAATGTCAACATCATACTTTTAAAATCTTAGCAAGCAAGCAGTCATCAAATCAAATCAAATTTTATTTGTCACATACACATGGTTAGCAGATGTTAATGCGAGTGTAGCGAAATGCTTGTGCTTCTAGTTCCGACAATGCAGTAATAACCAACAAGTAATCTAACTAACAATTCCAAAACTACTGTCTTATACACACAAGTGTAAGGGGATAAAGAATATGTACATAAAGATATATGAATGAGTGATGGTACAGAGCGGCATAGGCAAGATACAGTAGATGGTATCGAGTACAGTATATACATATGAGATGAGTATGTAAACAAAGTGGCATAGTTAAAGTGGCTAGTGATACATGTATTACATAAAGATGCAGTAGATGATATAGAGTACAGTATATACGTATGCATATGAGATGAATAATGTAGGGTAAGTAACATTATATAAGGTGCCATTGTTTAAAGTGGCTAGTGATATATTTTACATCATTTCCCATCAATTCCCATTATTAAAATCAGTGGCTACATTTACATTTACATTTAAGTCATTTAGCAGACGCTCTTATCCAGAGCGACTTACAAATTGGTGCATACACCTTATGACAACCAGTGGAACAGCCACTTGCATCTAAATCTTGTTGGGGGAGAAGGGGGGAGAAGGATTACTTACCCTTACTTACCCTATCCTAGGTATTCCTTGAAGAGGTGGGGTTTCAGGTGTCTCCGGAAGGTGGTGATTGACTCCGCTGTCCTGGCGTCGTGAGGGAGTTTGTTCCACCATTGGGGGCCAGAGCAGCGAACAGTTTTGACTGGGCTGAGCGGGAACTGTACTTCCTCAGTGGTAGGGAGGCGAGCAGGCCAGAGGTGGATGAACGCAGTGCCCTTGTTTGGGTGTAGGGCCTGATCAGAGCCTGGAGGTACTGAGGTGCCGTTCCCCTCACAGCTCCGTAGGCAAGCACCATGGTCTTGTAGCGGATGCGAGCTTCAACTGGAAGCCAGTGGAGAGAGCGGAGGAGCGGGGTGACGTGAGAGAACTTGGGAAGGTTGAACACCAGACGGGCTGCGGCGTTCTGGATGAGTTGTAGGGGTTTAATGGCACAGGCAGGGAGCCCAGCCAACAGCGAGTTGCAGTAATCAAGACGGGAGATGACAAGTGCCTGGATTAGGACCTGCGCCGCTTCCTGTGTGAGGCAGGGTCGTACTCTGCGGATGTTGTAGAGCATGAACCTACAGGAACGGGACACCGCCTTGATGTTAGTTGAGAACGTCAGGGTGTTGTCCAGGATCACGCCAAGGTTCTTAGCGCTCTGGGAGGAGGACACAATGGAGTTGTCAACCGTGATGGCGAGATCATGGAACGGGCAGTCCTTCCCGGGAGGAAGAGGAGCTCCGTCTTGCTGAGGTTCAGCTTGAGGTGGTGATCCGTCATCCACACTGATATGTCTGCCAGACATGCAGAGATGCGATTCGCCACCTGGTCATCAGAAGGGGGAAAGGAGAAGATTAATTGTGTGTCGTCTGCATAGCAATGATAGGAGAGACCATGTGAGGTTATGACAGAGCCAAGTGACTTGGTGTATAGCGAGAATAAGAGGGGCCTAGAACAGAGCCCTGGGGGACACCAGTAGTGAGAGCGCGTGGTGAGGAGACAGATTCTCGCCACGCCACCTGGTAGGAGCGACCTGTCAGGTAGGACGCAATCCAAGCGTGGGCCGCGCCGAGATGCCCAACTCGGAGAGGGTGGAGAGGAGGATCTGATGGTTCACAGTATCGAAGGCAGCCGATAGGTCTAGAAGGATGAGAGCAGAGGAGAGTTAGCTTTAGCAGTGCGGAGCGCCTCCGTGATACAGAGAAGAGCAGTCTCAGTTGAATGACTAGTCTTGAAACCTGACTGATTTGGATCAAGAAGGTCATTCTGAGAGAGATAGCGGTAGAGCTGGCCAAGGACGGCACGCTCAAGAGTTTTGGAGAGAAAAGAGAGAAGGATACTGGTCTGTAGTTGTTGACATCGGAGGGATCGAGTGTAGGTTTTTCAGAAGGGGTGCAACTCTCGCTCTCTTGAAGACGGGAGGGACGTAGCCAGCGGTCAGGGATGAGTTGATGAGCGAGGTGAGGTAAGGGAGAAGGTCTCCGGAAATGGTCTGGAGAAGAGAGGAGGGGATAGGGTCAAGCGGGCAGGTTGTTGGGCGGCCGGCCGTCACAAGACGCGAGATTTCATCTGGAGAGAGAGGGAGAAAGAGGTCAGAGCATAGGGTAGGGCAGTGTGAGCAGAACCAGCGGTGTCGTTTGACTTAGCAAACGAGGATCGGATGTCATCGACCTTCTTTTCAAAATGGTTGACGAAGTCATCTGCAGAGAGGGAGGAGGGGGGGGCGGATTCAGGAGGGAGGAGAAGGTGGCAAAGAGCTTCCTAGGGTTAGAGGCAGATGCTTGGAATTTAGAATGGTAGAAAGTGGCTTTAGCAGCAGAGACAGAGGAGGAAAATGTAGAGAGGAGGGAGTGAAAGGATGCCAGGTCCGCAGGGAGGCGAGTTTTCCTCCATTTCCGCTCGGCTGCCCGGAGCCCTGTTCTGTGAGCTCGCAATGAGTCGTCGAGCCACGGAGCGGGAGGGGAGGACCGAGCCGGCCTGGAGGATAGGGGACATAGAGAGTCAAAGGATGCAGTAAGGGAGGAGAGGAGGGTTGAGGAGGCAGAATCAGGAGATAGGTTGGAGAAAGTTTGAGCAGAGGGAAGAGATGATAGGATGGAAGAGGAGAGAGTAGCGGGGAGAGAGAGCGAAGGTTGGGACGGCGCGATACCATCCGAGTAGGGGCAGTGTGGGAAGTGTTGGATGAGAGCGAGAGGGAAAAGGATACAAGGTAGTGGTCGGAGACTTGGAGGAGTTGCAATGAGGTTAGTGGAAGAACAGCATCTAGTAAAGATGAGGTCAAGCGTATTGCCTGCCTTGTGAGTAGGGGGGAAGGTGAGAGGGTGAGGTCAAAGGAGAGAGGAGTGGAAAGAAGGAGGCAGAGAGGAATGAGTCAAAGGTAGACGTGGGGAGGTTAAAGTCGCCCAGAACTGTGAGAGGTGAGCCGTCCTCAGGAAAGGAGCTTATCAAGGCATCAAGCTCATTGATGAACTCTCCGAGGGAACCTGGAGGGCGATAAATGATAAGGATGTTAAGCTTGAAAGGGCTGGTAACTGTGACAGCATGGAATTCAAAGGAGGCAATAGACAGATGGGTAAGGGGAGAAAGAGAAAAGACCACTTGGGAGAGATGAGGATCCCGGTGCCACCACCCCGCTGACCAGAAGCTCTCGGGGTGTGCGAGAACACGTGGGCGGACGAGGAGAGAGCAGTAGGAGTAGCAGTGTTATCTGTGGTGATCCATGTTTCCGTCAGTGCCAAGAAGTCAAGGGACTGGAGGGAGGCATAGGCTGAGATGAACTCTGCCTTGTTGGCCGCAGATCGGCAGTTCCAGAGGCTACCGGAGACCTGGAACTCCACGTGGGTCGTACGCGCTGGGACCACCAGATTAGGGTGGTCGCGGCCACGCGGTGTGGAGCGTTTGTATGGTCTGTGCAGAGAGGAGAGAACAGGCATAGACAGACACATAGTTGACAGGCTACAGAAAAGGCTACGCTAATGCAAGGAAATTGGAATGACAAGTGGACTACACGTCTCGAATGTTCAGAAAGTTAAGCTTACGTAGCAAGAATCTTATTGACTAAAATTATTAAAATGATACAGTACTGCTAAAGTAGGCTAGCTGGCAGTAGCTGCGTTGTTGGCACTACACTAATCAAGTCGTTCCGTTGAGTGTAATCATTTCTACAGTGATGCTATTCGGGGCTAGCTGGCTAGCTAGCAGTGTTGTTTACGTTACGTTGAGTTAAAAGAAGGACAATAGCTGGCTAGCTAACCTAGGAAATCGGTCTAGACTACACAATTATCTTTGAAACAAAGACGGCTATGTAGCTAGCTATGTAGCTAGCTACGATCAAACAAATCAAACCGTTGTACTGTAATGAAATGAAAATGTGATACTCCCTGACCGGTGATTGAATTCAAATCAGTAGACGTGTGGTGACGTTGGCTAGCTGTTAGCTGTAGCTGTTGGCTAGCTAGCAGAGTCTCCTACGTTAAGGACGACAAATAGCTGGCTAGCGAACCTCAGTGAATTAAGATAATCACTCCAAGGCTACACACACTAAACTACGCAATTATCTTGGAAACAAAGACAGCTATGTAGCTAGCTAACACTGAACTAATCAAGTCGTACAGTTGAGTGAATAGCACTACAGTGATGCTAATCTGTGTGCGTTAGCTAGCGTTAGCTAGCTCCTGGGCGAATAGCAGTGAAGGCTACGTTAGGGCGACGAAATACGAAATACGATAATTATGCAATTATCTCTGATACAAGGACGGCTATGTAGCTAGCTAAGAAGAATTGCTAAGATTATGTAGCTAGCTAACAGTAAACTAATCAAGTCGTACAGTTGAGTGAATAGCACTACAGTGATGCTAATCTGTGTGCGTTAGCTAGCGTTAGCTAGCTCCTGGGCGAATAGCAGTGAAGGCTACGTTAGGGCGACGAAATACGATAATTATGCAATTATCTCTGATACAAGGACGGCTATGTAGCTAGCTAAGAAGAATTGCTAAGATTAGACAAATCAACCGTTGTACTATAATGAAATGTAATGAAAAAGTTATACAACCTGCAGAGCGAAGTGCGAATGCGACCGCTCGCTCCAACCGGAACCGGCTAACTGCAAGCATTGCAAAGCAATCATTAGCTTGCTATCCAGTTGAGAGGGTATGTGGTTCAAGTCTGGGTTTAAGGGTCTCTTTTACAAGTTTAAAAAGATAAACATTCACATGCAACATCATGGGCCAGAAAAGTTGAATACATTGGCCATGCTGTCAATCCAGCATGACTTCTGTCACATTCAAAACAGCTGGGAAAATTCTTCGGAACATTAACCATGTGTGCTCTCATTTTGTACTGTTCTGTAGTTTCAACCCAATGATTTGTCTGGCAAACAAAGAACATTGCGTCCTGCAGGCCCAGGCATGGATCCAAGCTGGCGAGTCATTCAATGATGTCATCATCACAGAAGAATCAACCGTGGCCCTTGAGCAATTTGCTCAAATTTTCTACAAAAAAAAAGGAAGGTCAAGCAAGCAGAGTCCCAAGCATCCCCTCAAACTCCATGTGTGGGGGGCAATGTCTCGCCAGAGACCAGGCCCATATTTGATTTTTGTTGGTAAGTTTGGCTATTTACAAATCAAAAAGGTACATCAAATATGGTAGCCTATACCGCACGGACTGCTATGTGTTCCACAATTATTCACTGTTGCCTCCTTTTTCAGGTATCATGGCACAACATTTCTTTGAGGAGGAAATCATCAAGAGTTATGCTGAACCCTATGATTAAGTAGACCTTTATGTAGTAAAAAAAAGGTTAATTAAAAATAAATAAAAAGACCTACAATACCTATGGTAGGCCTACAGTACACCTAAAAATGTTTTTTTTATCTCTACATGCATCAACTGAAAACATTAATCCGTAACTCTGCCAAACCTACAAGCAAAGGTGAACTGGTCAAGGCCATCAAGACGTTTTGGCTAGAAAAATTGACGATACTACAATGCAACAAATACACTGATCATCTCAGCAAGGTTTTACCTGTGGTCGTGGAAGTAGGTGGCTGTGCAAATAAAATGTAGTTTAAATAACCATCTGCATTTGTATTTTTTCTAGTTAATTTAACAAAAGCATAAAGATGTTGATGAAGAAATACTGTACTGCTGTTTTGAGTTAGAAATGTAACACTTCAGAGTACTTAAGCATCGAATACATTGCAGGTAGGGGGATGTTCACACCTATAGTAGCCAGGCTATAAAGAGTATTGTCCAGTGAAAATCGGGCTACAAGTGTTTGAAAATCTATTTTCAAAATGCCACCAGCTGTCCATCACTACTGTAAATAAAAACACAGCATCTTGTTTACATTCTTTATAGTAACCACAAAAAAATTGTATCTACCTTTCCACATGCTTAATTTGATAAATATTATGTTTTTATCCCAAGAAAAACAATGGAGGATGGAACGGAAAAAAATGGCGCTGTTCAACGTGACGGTCGAGGCCAGGGTTCAAATCCCCGATGGGCAGGAAGGAGTAGGCTGTCCTTGTAAATAAGAATTTGTTCTTAACTGACTTGCCTAGTTATAAACCATAATTGTAGTCTAACCAACACCCAAACGGAGATTGTCAAAATAAAAATCTCTGATTCATCAAGATCAATAAAGATCCACCCCCCTTCCTTCCCCATGGGATAGGTTGGTCTTCTGTGCGTGGCTCTGCGGCCCATGCCGTGCCCCCTGCCCTTGTGCCTTGAACCTCGCACGCTTTCAGTGGATACAGCTGAGCACTGCAAGGCGATCCCATTGTGCGCCACTCTGAGGATCCTGCTAATAACAGGGTTAATAATCTGTGAGAATATCCAACAGGCTTTTATATAATTCTAAATGAATAATAAATCACTTCGTTTAAAGAATAACAATATTTTGGAGATTTAGTTTTCAAATAACATAAAATTAGTGAAAAAAATGCCATTCTTGAACATGGGGTGAGACAGTTACTCATTTGTAAATGAAGCCAGTTTGTTATTTAGACTGATTTATTTCTGTATTTAGAGGGAGAGAAACCAAAAACCTACAGTCATCTCATGGGTCTCCCAGTCGAGGCCAGCACGGGTATTGAACCAGCATCTGTAGCAACACACCTTGCACTGCTATGCAGTGTCTTAGACTGTTGCGTCATTCAGGCGCTGTACAATGTGACTGGTCGGGAGTGGCCTACAGTACTACAGTAAGAGCAAAATAATCCTAACAATATAAAATAAAATAAAAACCTAAGTTTAACAACAGTTTTAGTAAGTAATACTGAAGTCGTGCACAATTATCAGTTTCTATTTAGCTTTGTAGTTTTGTCGCCCATTCAGAGACACAGTAGGACCCAAAAGCATAATCAGGGCTCCAACTCCCCCTTGCACTGGTCTGGAGCAATGAAGTGGTGACGCAGGGTACCGTACTAAACCACAAAATACATCTAAGTCCTGCAGCATAATTGCCAAAACTTTTAGTGGATCAACCATTGTATTTTACAGCCGTTGAAAATATTTTGGTTTTTTATTAGACATCTATGTTTGGACAAAGTCAAGGGCGGTCTGGGACGCACCAGAAAAAGACATGGAAAGGGCGTCAGTCCATGCTTACTGAGGTGTCCGTCTCGTTACATTATCATTATCATACATTATCAGCATGTAGGCTACAGAAAAATGCCACATACTCTACCATATATGTTAGATAATTCTTTGGGACTGAATGTTGGAGTGCTGCAGAGATGCGTCTCTTCAACAGCACCCTGGAGAGCTGCGCTGGGAATGGACAAGCAACATATCCCCCCCGCCTTTGACAAAGTGGGCACTGCTTATCACAGGGTGTCATCAGCACTCACTCAAAAAGCCCATATGCCTTTGGTTGAGAGAAATTCTAATTGTTTTTGGGCAGAATTCTATGAGGTTTTATGTGTTGTTGTTGGAGGTGCGTCTTGATCTGTTTAGAAAATGTTACCCTCGTCAATCTGCCGCCATAGACGGTGTTGGATCCTGTATTTTACATTATAGCCATTAGATATACATGATTAAATATTATCTGATGTTGGTTGTGTGAGGTGTCTGCATTTGTGCACTGGAGCATCATTATGCGATTAAACAACTGCTTGCTACTTGCCTGTTTGTGTGTGACAAGAACTGTGTAACATGGTGTGACCTGCATGTTGCAAAACTGTAGATAACAGCCCAGCAGATGCTTTGTCCTTGTGTTTGTATGTAACAATATTGACCACATGGTGTGACTTGCTGTATCTTACAAAGTTGTGATAGGGAGGGGTGGTCATCACGAGGTTTAACTGAGATGGAAAAATACTGAACAACACAATAGCAGGAACTGAGCAAATGTTCTAACTAGGCTGCGATACCAGAACAGTAAGGATCTATACATCGAGGAGGGAGAACTCCAAGAAGCGCCAAGAGGCGGGGACCCGCCTGAGCGCCTGCAATAGGCTGGGCAAGTTTAAACCACGCCCAGCCTCTACTGTGATAGACATATTTCCAACACGTCTGTTGGCCTATCACAGTATAAAGAATACTGTTTTACATACGTCTTGTCAGTTCTCTGTTCTGCCCTGCGTGGTATTACAGTGAGACCGTATATACGAAAGTTGCATTTGCCATTTATTACTTAGCTAATAAAAAATACATAGTATAAAATCGGTGACTCATTGTTATATTTATCCTGATACCAGATTTGAATTTACGCAACTCTAACAACGGCCGCCTAATCCTGCCTAATGACCGGGCAGGCAGTGCCTATAGCATATCATAATCACATCAATAAATTGGTTATAACAAACTCTGAACACGTGACAGCAAAATGGATGCAGAGGTCATGACAAACTCGAAATGGGGGAACATTTACAGGTTGCGCAGGAGTTAAAGAGAAAGTCGGATGTGTGGAATAAATGTGACTAGTTGTGTAAAATATTGGAGATCAAGCAAAATAAGGTAAGGTGCAAGCATATTGTGTGTGTGCCAAACAGGTGCTATATAGATTACAATATAATTATTATGACCGTTTGGAACTAAATCAAGTTTAAGAATATTAGAGTCTGTGGTCAAGTTTTTTTGCTAAGCCTTCATTACAGCAAACACTAAAAACTGTTTCCGAGATGGAGCAGTTTATTTATTATTTAAGCTAATTATTCAAGGCTTGCTTTATTTTATTTAAAAAATAAAATGCAAAATTGAATTTCCAATCATGAACGACTTGTATGTATTGAAATATAGGCCTAAGTAAGTTACAGCATTAAGATTAAACAGGATGTGCTCTTAGACCTACAGTTCGATGGTGGTTAAACAAGGCTGCTATACTAAGCCTGCTAATGACACTACTTATTAATAACAATAAAGAGATCAAGAAAAGGGAGAGCTATTATTATAAATATTATTTAGTGTAAATACTAATTATAAATAATACGAGAGATATTTATAATGAAAAAAAAAGTGTAAAGCTTTTATTGCAGCAAAGCAAATATCAAAACGTCCGAATTTGTGAAATTGTTTACTTGACATGCTGTTGCATGAGGCTTGGAGCTCACGGAAACAGTAGGCTATTAAACAAACACTCAAACAGGCAACAGAAGCAGGTTCTGTCTTATTTCTTTAGATATACAGTTGAAGTCAGAAGTTTACATACACCTTAGCCAAATACATTTAAACTCAGTTTTTCACAATTCCTGACATTTAATCACAGCAGAAATTCCCTGTCTTAGGTCAGTTAGGATCACCACTTTATTTTAAGAACGTGAAATGTCAGAATAATAGTAGAGAATGATTTATTTCAGATTTGATTTCTTTCATCACATTCCCAGTGGGTTGTTTCACTTGGGTCAAACGTTTTGGGAAGCCTTCCACAAGCTTCCCACAATAAGTTAGGAACATTTTGGCCCATTCCTCTTGACAGAGCTGTTGTAACTGAGTCAGGTTTGTAGGCCTCCTTGCTCGCGCAAGCCTTTTCAGTTCTGCCCACACATTTTCTATAGAATTGAGGTCAGGGCTTTGTGATGGCGATGGGGATGGGGCTGTCTACTGCCCCCGCTGGAGTAATTGCGTGCCCATAGTAAACATAATTTTTTTTTGTCAAAAGTTGCTAATATATGCAAATAAAAAATATTATTGAATAGAAAACACTAAAGCTTCTAAAACCGTTTAAATTATGTCTGTATGTAAAGCAGAACTCTCAGGGCAGTCATTCTCCCAAACTCTCTCTTGTCATCATAAAAGTTGGCCCAACTTTGACGTCATCGCCCCCACCCTTCCCAAGCAGTTACAGGTCTGGGAACAGTCTCTCTGTCTTCAGCGCGATCTCAGCTTTCAATGGGGCTTCTCATTGTGAGAATCGCGCGCTCACGAGAGTTTTCGGTCACGCGAAAAAACAGGTCACTTTTATGCGCGCTCTGCTCAGGTCCTGTCTTTTTTCCAAGATCGATTATACAATGCATGCGTTTCTGTTCGTCCTCACGATTGCTGTACACCTTTATAACATGTTAAGCCATTTTGCCACAACTTTAGAAGTATGCTTGGGGTCATTGTCCATTTGGAAGACCCATTTGCCACAAAGCTTTAACTTCCTGACTGATGTCTTAAGATGTTGCTTCAATATATCGAAATAATTTTCCTACCTCATGATGCCTTCTATTTTGTGAAGAGCACCAGTCCCTCCTGCAGCAAAGCACCCACACAACATGATACTGCCACCCCCGTACTTCACAGTTGGGATGGTGTTCTTCGGCTTGCAAGCCTCCCTCTTTTCATCCAAACATAACGATGGTCATTATGGCCAAACAGTTCTATTTTTGTTTCATCAAACCAGAGGACATTTCTCCAAAAAGTACGATATTTGTTGCAAAACGTAGTCTGGCTTTTTTATGGTGGTTTTGGAGCAGTGGCTTCTTCCTTGCTTAGCGGCCTTTCAGGTTATATTGATATAGGACTCGTTTTTACTGTGGATTTAGATACTTTTGTACCCGTTTCCTCCAGCATCTTCACAAGGTCTTTTGTTGTTGTTCTGGGATTGATTTGCACTTTTCGCACCAAAGTATATTCATCTCTAGAAGACAGAACGCGTCTCCTTCCTGAGAGTTATGACGGTTGAGTGGTCCCATGGTGTTTATACTTGCGTACTATTGCTTGTACAGACTTTCAGGCATTTGGAAATTGCTCCCAAGGATGAACCAGACTTGGAGGTCTACAATTGTTTTTCTGAGGCCTTGGCTGATTTCTTTTGATTTTCCCATGATGGCAAGCAAAGAGGCACTGAGTTTGAAGGTAGGCCTCGAAATACATCCACAGGTACACCTCCAATTGACTCAAATGATGTAAATTAGCCTATCAGAAGCTTCTAAAGCCATGACATAATTTTCTGGATTTTTCCAAGCTGTTTAAAGGCACAGTCAACTTCTGACCCACAGGAATTGTGATAGATTGTTTCACTTAATTCACTGTCAGTAAACAATTGTTAGAAAAATTACTTGTGTCATGCACAAAGTAGATGTCCTAACCGACTTGCCAAAACTATAGTGTGTTAACAAGATGTGTGGAGTGGTTGAAAAACAAGTTTTAATGACGCCAAGCTAAGTGTATGTAAACTTCCGACTTTAACTGTATTGATGATTTTAAAATCCAGGTACATTTAACAGTTAGGCAATTTATTATAGACCTAATTAAGTTTGGGTTTCCCCTCTCACTTTTCTTAGACAATACGGTAAGGGCTGTTTTCCCATCTCCTCGTTCTGCTGCTGCCTCTGAGGCATTGTTCTTACCACCAGTATGCTGGTTAACTTTGCTGTTATGCACATAACATGGTCTCGGAAAAAGGCGGCAATTCAACAGTGCACTGATGTGTTTCAGAACTGTGGACAGAAACAACAATCCAAAGAGGGACAAAGCGCATGTTACAAAATCATATTATTGTATTAGTATTGTTCTTATGTAATATAACCATATACAATTTCAATAGCACATCGTACACTGTGCCATCCCCACGGACTCCACAATGGTTCAAGCCACTCAGACAGGTGTCTTGTACATCATGATATACTGTATTTTCTTTTTCACACACACACACACACACACACACACACACACACACACACACACACACACACACACACACACACACACACACACACACACACACACACACACACACACACACACACACACACACACACACACACCTTAGTCCTAGTATATTTATGGTGCTGCTGTATACTCCATACTAACTTAGTGATCTTGTGCTTAGTGTCAGCCCTGAGATTGTACGGTTGGGGTTTCGACCCCCAGTCCAGTCATACCCAAGACTGTAAAAATGGGCACTCAGCATTAAGGAAATTAATTGGGGATAATGCCCTTTGAAAAATATATTTATAAATAAACAGCAATCTACACAAAATACCCCATAATTACAAAGCAAAAAAAAAAATCTAAGCATTAAAATCAGAAATACCATATTTACACAAGTAATCAAACCCTTTGCTATGAGACTCAAAATTGAGCTCAGGTGCATCCGGTTTCCATTGATCATCCTTGAGGTGTGTCTACAACTTGATTAGAGACCAATTCAATTGATTGGACATGATTTGGAAAGGCACACGCCTGTCTATATAAGGTCCCACAGTTGACAGTGCGTATCAGAGCAAAAACCAAGCCATGAGACTGAAGGATTGTATCGAGGTACAGATCTGGGGAAGGGTACAAAAACAATTCTGCTGCATTGAAGGTCCCCAAGAACACAGTGCCTTCCATCATTCTTAAATGGATGAAGTTAGGAACTACCAAAAGCTGGCCGCCCGGCCAAACTGAGCAATTGGGGGAGAAGGGCCTTGGTCAGGGAGGTGACCAAGAACCTGATGGTCACTCTGACAGAGCTCCTCTGTGGAGATGGGAGAACCTTCCAGAAGGATGACCATATCTGCAGAACTCCACCAAATCAGGGTTTATGGTAGTAGCCAGATGGAAACCATTCATCAAAAAAAGGCACATGACAGCCCGCTTGGAGTTTGCCAAAGGGCACCTAAAGTCTCTCAGACCATGAGAAACAACATTCTCTGGGCTGATGAAACCAAGATTGAACTTTTTGCCCTGAATACCAAGCGCCACGTCCGGAGGAAACCTGACATCATCCCTACTTTGAAACATGGTGGCAGCATCATGCTGTGGGGATGTTTTTCAGCGGAAGGAACTGGGAGACTAGTCAGGATCGAGACAAAGATGAATGGAGCAATTTACAGAGAGAGCCTTGATGAAAACCTGCTCCAGAGTGCTCAGGACCACAGACTGGGGCGAAGGTTCACCTTCCAACAGGACAACCCAAAGCCCACAGCAGGTGGCTTCAGGACAAGTCTCATTGTTCTTCAAGGGCCCAGCCAGAGCCCGGAGCATCTGTTGAGACGTGAAAATAGCTGTGCAGCGATGGTCTCCATGCAACCTGACAGAGCTTGAGAGGATCTGCAGAGAAGAATGGGCGAAACTCCCCAAATACAGGTGGCCAAGCTTGTAGCGTCATACCCAAGAAGACTCGAGGCTGTAAATCGCTAAAGTACTGAGTAAAGGGTCTGAATACTTATGTAATTGTGATATTTCAGTTTTTTTTTTTTTTTTTATAAATTAGCAAACATTTCCAAAAATCTGTTTTTGCTTTGTCATTATGGGGTATTGTATGTAGATTGATGAGATTTAAAAAAAAAACATTTTAGAATAAGTCTGTAAACTATAACATGGAGAAAGTCAATGGGTCTGAATAGTTTCCAAAGGCACTGTACTTGTTCATCAAGCTGCCTCACGCTACAGAAATGGGAGATGGGCTCCTGCCCTATTGCCAGTTCTGGCTGGGACAAAGCTTAGGGTTACCATCAGCGTTCAACACCATAGTGCCCTCAAAGCTCATCAATAAGCTAAGGACCCTGGGACTAAACACCTCCCTCTTCAACTGAATCCTGGATTTCCTGACGGGCCGCCCCCAGGTGGTAAGGGTAGGTAACAACATATCCGCCACGCTGATCCTCAACACAGGGTCCCCTCCTGTACTCCCTGTTCACTAATGACTGCACGGCCAGGCACGACTTCAATATCATCATTAAATTTGCCAATGACAACAGCCTGATCACCGACAACAACGAGACAGCCTATAGGGAGGAGGTCAGAGACCTGGCCGTGTGGTGCCAGGACAACAACCTCTCCCTTAACGTGATCAAGACAACGGAGATGATTGTGGACGACAGGAAAAGGAGGGCCGAGCACACCCCCATTCTCATCGACCGGGCTGTAGCGGAGCAGGTTGAGAGCTTCAAGTTCCTTGGTGTCCACATCACCAACAAACTAACATGGTCCAAGCACACCATGACAGTCGTGAAGCGGGCACGACAAAACCTATTTCCCCTCAGGAGACTGAAAAGATTTGGCACGGGTCCTCAGATCCTCAAAATGTTCTACATCTGCACCATCGAGAGCATCTTGACTGGTTGCATCACTGCCTGGTATGGCAATTGCTCGGCCTCCGACTGCAAGGCACTACAGAGGGTAGTACGAACAGCCCAGTACATCACTGCAGCCAAGCTTCCTGCCATCCAGGACCTCTATACCAGGCGGAAGGCCCTAAAAATTGTCAAAAAGACTCCAGCCACCCTAGTTAGACTGTTCTCTCCGCTAACCGCACGGCAAGCGGTACCGGAGCACCAAGTCTTGGTCCAAGAGGCTTCTAAACAGCATATACCCCCAAGCCATTAGACTCCTGAACATCTAGTCAAATGGCTACCCAGACTATTCACATTGCCCCCACTCTCCACACCACTGCCACTCTGTTGTCATCTATGTATAGTCACTTTAATTAACTCTACCTACATGTACATACTACTTCAACTAACCGGTGCCCCCACACATTGACTCTGTACCAGCACCCCCCTGTATATATTGTTATTTTTTACTGCTCCTCTTTAATTACTTGTTACTTTTCTCTCATTCTTATGCGTATTTTTTTTAACTGCACTGTCGGTTAGGGGCTCGTAAGTAAGCATTCCACTGTCAGGGTCTACGCCTGTTGTATTCGGCTCATGTGACTAATAAATTTGATTTGAATTAGAATACAACTAGATTATCTCCTGTACTATTCTGTTCTCATCCACAGTGCATTAGATTGGACCTGATATTTTAATAATTGTTAACGTCTACGACATGTTTATTCAGCGATCCAATGATTATGCCCCCTTTTTGAAAGGCAAACAACCCTCCAGCCAATAGGCAGTCAGCAATTTGGTCTTGTCCCCACAGCATAATGATGTGGGTGACTGGGTGATTTACGGGGGCCAGACAGATTAATGGGAAGAGCCAGTGGTCAAGCATCAAGGTGAGAGCAAAAACAAGAGTTATGTCAGAAAGGGCACCCTATATAGTGCACTACTTTTGACCAGAGCCCTATGGGACAACCTATAGGGCTCTGGTCAAAAGTAGTGCACTACAGTGCCTTGCGAAAGTATTCGGCCCCCTTGAACTTTGCGACCTTTTGCCACATTTCAGGCTTCAAACATAAAGATATAAAACTGTATTTTTTTGTGAAGAATCAACAACAAGTGGGACACAATCATGAAGTGGAACGACATTTATTGGATATTTCAAACTTTTTTAACAAATCAAAAACTGAAAAATCGGGCGTGCAAAATGATTCAGCCCTCTTAAGTTAATACTTTGTAGCGCCACCTTTTGCTGCGATTACAGCTGTAAGTCGCTTAGGGTATGTCTCTATCAGTTTTGCACATCGAGAGACTGAAATTTTTTCCCATTCCTCCTTGCAAAACAGCTCGAGCTCAGTGAGGTTGGATGGAGAGCATTTGTGAACAGCAGTTTTCAGTTCTTTCCACAGATTCTCGATTGGATTCAGGCCTGGACTTTGACTTGGCCATTCTAACACCTGGATATGTTTATTTTTGAACCATTCCATTGTAGATTTTGCTTTATGTTTTGGATCATTGTCTTGTTGGAAGACAAATCTCTGTCCCAGTCTCAGGTCTTTTGCAGACTCCATCAGGTTTTCTTCCAGAATGGTCCTGTATTTGGCTCCATCCATCTTCCCATCAATTTTAACCATCTTCCCTGTCCCTGCTGAAAAAAAGCAGGCCCAAACCATGATGCTGCCACCACCATGTTTGACAGTGGGGATGTTGTTTTCAGGGTGATGAGCTGTGTTGCTTTTACGCCAAACATAACGTTTTGCATTGTTGCCAAAAAGTTCAATTTTGGTTTCATCTGACCAGAGCACCTTCTTTCACATGTTTGGTGTGTCTCCGAGGTGGCTTGTGGCAAACTTTAAACAACACTTTTTATGGATATCTTTAAGAAATGGCTTTCTTCTTGCCACTCTTCCATAAAGGCCAGATTTGTGCAATATACGACTGATTGTTGTCCTATGGACAGAGTCTCCCACCTCAGCTGTAAATCTCTGTAGTTCATCCAGAGTGATCATGGGCCTCTTGGCTGCATCTCTGATCAGTCTTCTCCTTGTATGAGCTGAAAGTTTAGAGGGGCGGCCAGGTCTTGGTAGATTTGCAGTGGTCTGATACTTCAATATTATCGCTTGCACAGTGCTCCTTGGGATGTTTAAAGCTTGGGAAATCTTTTTGTATCCAAATCCAGCTTTAAACTTCTTCACAACAGTATCTCGGACCTGCCTGGTGTGTTCCTTGTTCTTCATGATGCTCTCTGTGCTTTTAACGGACCTCTGAGACTATCACAGTGCAGGTGCATTTATACGGAGACTTGATTACACACAGGTGGATTGTATTTATCATCATTAGTCATTTAGGTCAACATTGGATCATTCAGAGATCCTCACTGAACTTCTGGAGAGAGTTTGCTGCACTGAAAGTAAAGGGGCTGAATAATTTTGCACGCCCAATTTTTCAGTTTTTGATTTGTTAAAAAAGTTTGAAATATCCAATAAATGTTGTTCCACTTCATGATTGTGTCCCACTTGTTGATTCTTCACAAAAAAATACAGTTTTATATCTTTATGTTTGAAGCCTGAAATGTGGCAAAAGGTTGCAAATACTTTCGCAAGGCACTGTATATAGGGAATAAGATGCCATTTGGGACGCGGCCAAGGATCAAAGTCAGGAGCTTAAATCGGTGTAATGGTCTACACCTGTTGTATTTGGCGCATGTGACTAATCAAATTTGATTTGAATAAGAATACTACTAGATCATCTCCTGTACTATTCTGTTTTCTCATCCACAGTGCATTAGATTGGACCTGATCATTTAATAATTGATTAAGCAAGTAGGCAAGATGTACGCATCTTGGTTCGTTAAGGTAACATGCTTACGGTTGCGCACTGTGTGTGTGTTGCTCTTTACACACAACATTTACAGCAGATGTTTGCTGACTGTGGGTTGATGTAATTTACACCTGTCAATAACCTTTTCACTAACCTTGCCTTGTGCAAAGAAGGTGTGTTCAAATGTAGTCAGTATAATCTCCCTGATCAGAGAACCAGGGGCTTCATGTTCTTGATCAAGTCAAGGCCATGAAATGCAGTGATTTGAGAGTAGTACGATTGGATTTTAGATGCGAGCTAACTGGATTGGTAATTGGGTTAGATAATGGAGTGTGTGTGTGTTACTCAGTGGTTGTGTGTGCGCAATTGCTGGTGTGTGTGTGTGTGTGTCCCTTTCCCCCTTCCCACCACTGACAAGACACCTCTGTTTCAAATCCCATTGGGATTTCTCACCAGATTGAATCACACACACAATCCCATGGGAGGAGTCTACATACAGTATCTTACTGTATATTCAGAACCTGCAGTGTGCTTCTTAAATGGAACCCTAGTGCAACACTTTTGTAAAAGTATTCCATTGTATAGGGAATAGGATGCCATTTGGGACACAAATCAGTCTGCTTGAGTGAGATAATAAAATGTCTTCCACTTACCACTGAGCCAGCATGAATATGGATGGAGGTGTCAGCTCAGCAGTTGAACTTGTAATCACTTGAATATGGATGGAGGCGTCAGCTCAGCAGTTGAACTTGTAATCACTTGAATATGGATGGAGGTGTCAGTTCAGCAGTTGAACTTGTAATCACTTGAATATGGATGGAGGCGTCAGCTCAGCAGTTGAAATGGTAATCACTTGACTATGGGTGGTGTCAGTTCAGCAGTTGAACTTGTAATCACTTGAATATGGATGGAGGCATCAGCTCAGCAGTTGAACTTGTAATCACTTGAATATGGATGGAGGTGTTAGCTCAGTAGTTGAACTTGTAATCACTTGAATATGGATGGAGGTGTTAGCTCAGCAGTTGAACTTGTAATCACTTGAATATGGATGGAAGTGTCAGTTCAGCAGTTGAACTTGTAATCACTTGAATATGGATGGAAGTGTCAGTTCAGCAGTTGAACTTGTAATCACTTGAATATGGATGGAGGCATCAGCTCAGCAGTTGAACTTGTAATCACTTGAATATGGATGGAGGCATCAGCTCAGCAGTTGAACTTGTAATCACTTGAATATGGATGGAGGTGTCAGTTCAGCAGTTGAACTTGTAATCACTTGAATATGGATGGAAGTGTCAGTTCAGCAGTTGAACTTGTAATCACTTGAATATGGATGGAGGCATCAGCTCAGCAGTTGAACTTGTAATCACTTGAATATGGATGGAGGTGTCAGTTCAGCAGTTGAACTTGTAATCACTTGAATATGGATGGAAGTGTCAGTTCAGCAGTTGAACTTGTAATCATTTGAATATGGATGGAGGCATCAGCTCAGCAGTTGAACTTGTAATCACTTGAATATGGATGGGGGTGTTAGCTCAGCAGTTGAACTTGTAATCACTTGAATATGGATGGAGGTGTCAGTTCAGCAGTTGAACTTGTAATCACTTGAATATGGATGGAGGTGTCAGTTCAGCAGTTGAACTTGTAATCACTTGAATATGGATGGAGGTGTTAGCTCAGCAGTTGAACTTGTAATCACTTGAATATGGATGGAGGCATCAGTTCAGCAGTTGAACTTGTAATCACTTGAATATGGATGGGGGTGTTAGCTCAGCAGTTGAACTTGTAATCACTTGAATATGGATGGAGGTGTCAGTTCAGCAGTTGAACTTGTAATCACTTGAATATGGATGGAGGCATCAGCTCAGCAGTTGAACTTGTAATCACTTGAATATGGATGGAAGTGTCAGCTCAGCAGTTGAACTTGTAATCACTTGAATATGGGTGGAGGTGTCAGTTCAGCAGTTGAAATTGTAATCACTTGAATATGGATGGAGGTGTCAGTTCAGCAGTTGAAATTGTAATCACTTGAATATGGATGGAGGTGTCAGTTCAGCAGTTGAAATTGTAATCACTTGAATATGGATGGAGGTGTCAGTTCAGCAGTTGAAATTGTAATCACTTGAATATGGATGGAGGCATCAGCTCAGCAGTTGAACTTGTAATCACTTGAATATGGATGGAAGTGTCAGCTCAGCAGTTGAACTTGTAATCACTTGAATATGGGTGGAGGTGTCAGTTCAGCAGTTGAAATTGTAATCACTTGAATATGGATGGAGGTGTCAGTTCAGCAGTTGAAATTGTAATCACTTGAATATGGATGGAGGTGTCAGTTCAGCAGTTGAAATTGTAATCACTTGAATATGGATGGAGGTGTCAGTTCAGCAGTTGAAATTGTAATCACTTGAATATGGATGGAGGCATCAGCTCAGCAGTTGAACTTGTAATCACTTGAATATGGATGGAAGTGTCAGCTCAGCAGTTGAACTTGTAATCACTTGAATATGGGTGGAGGTGTCAGTTCAGCAGTTGAAATTGTAATCACTTGAATATGGATGGAGGTGTCAGTTCAGCAGTTGAAATTGTAATCACTTGAATATGGATGGAGGTGTCAGTTCAGCAGTTGAACTCATAATCACATGAATATGGATGGAGGTGTCAGCTCAGCAGTTGAACTTGTAATCACATGAATATGGATGGAGGTGTTAGCTCAGCAGTTGAACTTGTAATCACTTGAATATGGATGGAGGTGTCAGCTCAGCAGTTGAACTTGTAATCACATGAATATGGATGGAGGTGTTAGCTCAGCAGTTGAACTTGTAATCACATGAATATGGATGGAGGTGTCAGCTCAGCAGTTGAACTTGTAATCACTTGAATATGGATGGAGGCGTCAGCTCAGCAGTTGAACTTGTAATCACTTGAATATGGATGGAGGTGTCAGCTCATCAGTCAAAATGGTAATCACTTGAATATGGATGGAGGTGTCAGCTCATCAGTCGAAATAATCACTTGAATATGGATGGAGGTGTCAGTTCAGCAGTTGAAATTGTAATCACTTGAATATGGATGGAGGTGTCAGTTCAGCAGTTGAAATTGTAATCACTTGAATATGGATGGAGGCATCAGCTCAGCAGTTGAACTTGTAATCACTTGAATATGGATGGAAGTGTCAGCTCAGCAGTTGAACTTGTAATCACTTGAATATGGATGGAGGTGTTAGCTCAGCAGTTGAACTTGTAATCACTTGAATATGGATGGAGGCGTCAGCTCAGCAGTTGAACTTGTAATCACTTGAATATGGATGGAGGTGTCAGCTCATCAGTCAAAATGGTAATCACTTGAATATGGATGGAGGTGTCAGCTCATCAGTCGAAATGGTAATCACTTGAATATGGATGGAGGTGTCAGTTCAGCAGTTGAAATTGTAATCACTTGAATATGGATGGAGGTGTCAGTTCAGCAGTTGAAATTGTAATCACTTGAATATGGATGGAGGCATCAGCTCAGCAGTTGAACTTGTAATCACTTGAATATGGATGGAAGTGTCAGCTCAGCAGTTGAACTTGTAATCACTTGAATATGGGTGGAGGTGTCAGTTCAGCAGTTGAAATTGTAATCACTTGAATATGGATGGAGGTGTCAGTTCAGCAGTTGAAATTGTAATCACTTGAATATGGATGGAGGTGTCAGTTCAGCAGTTGAAATTGTAATCACTTGAATATGGATGGAGGTGTCAGTTCAGCAGTTGAAATTGTAATCACTTGAATATGGATGGAGGCATCAGCTCAGCAGTTGAACTTGTAATCACTTGAATATGGATGGAAGTGTCAGCTCAGCAGTTGAACTTGTAATCACTTGAATATGGGTGGAGGTGTCAGTTCAGCAGTTGAAATTGTAATCACTTGAATATGGATGGAGGTGTCAGTTCAGCAGTTGAAATTGTAATCACTTGAATATGGATGGAGGTGTCAGTTCAGCAGTTGAACTCATAATCACATGAATATGGATGGAGGTGTCAGCTCAGCAGTTGAACTTGTAATCACATGAATATGGATGGAGGTGTCAGTTCAGCAGTTGAACTTGTAATCACTTGAATATGGATGGAGGTGTTAGCTCAGCAGTGAACTAATCACTTGAATATGGATGGAGGTGTCAGTTCAGCAGTTGAACTTGTAATCACATGAATATGGATGGAGGTGTTAGCTCAGCAGTTGAACTTGTAATCACTTGAATATGGATGGAGGTGTCAGCTCAGCAGTTGAACAATCACATGAATATGGATGGAGGTGTTAGCAGTTGAACTTGTAATCACTTGAATATGGATGGAGGTGTCAGTTCAGCAGTTGAACTTGTAATCACATGAATATGGATGGAGGTGTTAGCTCAGCAGTTGAACTTGTAATCACTTGAATATGGATGGAGGTGTCAGCTCAGCAGTTGAACTTGTAATCACATGAATATGGATGGAGGTGTCAGCTCAGCAGTTGAACTTGTAATCACATGAATATGGATGGAGGTGTCAGCTCAGCAGTTGAACTTGTAATCACATGAATATGGATGGAGGTGTTAGCTCAGCAGTTGAACTTGTAATCACATGAATATGGATGGAGGTGTCAGCTCAGCAGTTGAACTTGTAATCACATGAATATGGATGGAGGTGTTAGCTCAGCAGTTGAACTTGTAATCACTTGAATATGGATGGAGGTGTCAGTTCAGCAGTTGAACTTGTAATCACATGAATATGGATGGAGGTGTTAGCTCAGCAGTTGAACTTGTAATCACTTGAATATGGATGGAGGTGTCAGCTCAGCAGTTGAACTTGTAATCACATGAATATGGATGGAGGTGTTAGCTCAGCAGTTGAACTTGTAATCACATGAATATGGATGGAGGTGTCAGCTCAGCAGTTGAACTTGTAATCACATGAATATGGATGGAGGTGTCAGCTCAGCAGTTTAACTTGTAATCACTTGAATATGGATGGAGGTGTTAGCTCAGCAGTTGAACTTGTAATCACTTGAATATGGGTGGTGTCAGTTCAGCAGTTGAACTTGTAATCACTTGAATATGGATGGAGGCGTCAGCTCAGCAGTTGAAATGGTAATCACTTGAATATGGGTGGTGTCAGTTCAGCAGTTGAACTTGTAATCACTTGAATATGGATGGAGGCGTCAGCTCAGCAGTTGAACTTGTAATCACTTGAATATGGATGGAGGTGTCAGCTCATCAGTCAAAATGGTAATCACTTGAATATGGATGGAGGTGTCAGCTCATCAGTCGAAATGGTAATCACTTGAATATGGATGGAGGTGTCAGTTCAGCAGTTGAAATTGTAATCACTTGAATATGGATGGAGGTGTCAGTTCAGCAGTTGAAATTGTAATCACTTGAATATGGATGGAGGCATCAGCTCAGCAGTTGAACTTGTAATCACTTGAATATGGATGGAAGTGTCAGCTCAGCAGTTGAACTTGTAATCACTTGAATATGGGTGGAGGTGTCAGTTCAGCAGTTGAAATTGTAATCACTTGAATATGGATGGAGGTGTCAGTTCAGCAGTTGAAATTGTAATCACTTGAATATGGATGGAGGTGTCAGTTCAGCAGTTGAAATTGTAATCACTTGAATATGGATGGAGGTGTCAGTTCAGCAGTTGAAATTGTAATCACTTGAATATGGATGGAGGCATCAGCTCAGCAGTTGAACTTGTAATCACTTGAATATGGATGGAAGTGTCAGCTCAGCAGTTGAACTTGTAATCACTTGAATATGGGTGGAGGTGTCAGTTCAGCAGTTGAAATTGTAATCACTTGAATATGGATGGAGGTGTCAGTTCAGCAGTTGAAATTGTAATCACTTGAATATGGATGGAGGTGTCAGTTCAGCAGTTGAACTCATAATCACATGAATATGGATGGAGGTGTCAGCTCAGCAGTTGAACTTGTAATCACATGAATATGGATGGAGGTGTTAGCTCAGCAGTTGAACTTGTAATCACTTGAATATGGATGGAGGTGTCAGTTCAGCAGTTGAACTTGTAATCACATGAATATGGATGGAGGTGTTAGCTCAGCAGTTGAACTTGTAATCACTTGAATATGGATGGAGGTGTTAGCTCAGCAGTTGAACTTGTAATCACATGAATATGGAATATGAACTTGATCACTTGAATATGGATGGAGGTGTCAGTTCAGCAGTTGAACTTGTAATCACATGAACATGGATGGAGGTGTTAGCTCAGCAGTTGAACTTGTAATCACTTGAATATGGATGGAGGTGTCAGCTCAGCAGTTGAACTTGTAATCACATGAATATGGATGGAGGTGTTAGCTCAGCAGTTGAACTTGTAATCACATGAATATGGATGGAGGTGTCAGCTCAGCAGTTGAACTTGTAATCACATGAATATGGATGGAGGTGTTAGCTCAGCAGTTGAACTTGTAATCACTTGAATATGGATGGAGGTGTCAGTTCAGCAGTTGAACTTGTAATCACATGAATATGGATGGAGGTGTTAGCTCAGCAGTTGAACTTGTAATCACTTGAATATGGATGGAGGTGTCAGCTCAGCAGTTGAACTTGTAATCACATGAATATGGATGGAGGTGTTAGCTCAGCAGTTGAACTTGTAATCACATGAATATGGATGGAGGTGTCAGCTCAGCAGTTGAACTTGTAATCACATGAATATGGATGGAGGTGTCAGCTCAGCAGTTTAACTTGTAATCACTTGAATATGGATGGAGGTGTTAGCTCAGCAGTTGAACTTGTAATCACTTGAATATGGGTGGTGTCAGTTCAGCAGTTGAACTTGTAATCACTTGAATATGGATGGAGGCGTCAGCTCAGCAGTTGAAATGGTAATCACTTGAATATGGGTGGTGTCAGTTCAGCAGTTGAACTTGTAATCACTTGAATATGGATGGAGGCGTCAGCTCAGCAGTTGAACTTGTAATCACTTGAATATGGATGGAGGTGTCAGCTCATCAGTCAAAATGGTAATCACTTGAATATGGATGGAGGTGTCAGCTCATCAGTCGAAATGGTAATCACTTGAATATGGATGGAGGTGTCAGTTCAGCAGTTGAAATTGTAATCACTTGAATATGGATGGAGGTGTCAGTTCAGCAGTTGAAATTGTAATCACTTGAATATGGATGGAGGCATCAGCTCAGCAGTTGAACTTGTAATCACTTGAATATGGATGGAAGTGTCAGCTCAGCAGTTGAACTTGTAATCACTTGAATATGGGTGGAGGTGTCAGTTCAGCAGTTGAAATTGTAATCACTTGAATATGGATGGAGGTGTCAGTTCAGCAGTTGAAATTGTAATCACTTGAATATGGATGGAGGTGTCAGTTCAGCAGTTGAAATTGTAATCACTTGAATATGGATGGAGGTGTCAGTTCAGCAGTTGAAATTGTAATCACTTGAATATGGATGGAGGCATCAGCTCAGCAGTTGAACTTGTAATCACTTGAATATGGATGGAAGTGTCAGCTCAGCAGTTGAACTTGTAATCACTTGAATATGGGTGGAGGTGTCAGTTCAGCAGTTGAAATTGTAATCACTTGAATATGGATGGAGGTGTCAGTTCAGCAGTTGAAATTGTAATCACTTGAATATGGGTGGAGGTGTCAGTTCAGCAGTTGAACTTGTAATCACTTGAATATGGATGGAGGTGTCAGTTCAGCAGTTGAAATTGTAATCACTTGAATATGGATGGAGGCGTCAGCTCAGCAGTTGAACTTGTAATCACTTGAATATGGATGGAGGTGTCAGCTCAGCAGTTGAACTTGTAATCACTTGAATATGGATGGAGGTGTCAGTTCAGCAGTTGAAATTGTAATCACTTGAATATGGATGGAGGTGTCAGTTCAGCAGTTGAAATTGTAATCACTTGAATATGGGTGGAAGTGTCAGCTCAGCAGTTGAACTTGTAATCACTTGAATATGGATGGAGGTGTTAGCTCAGCAGTTGAACTTGTAATCACTTGAATATGGGTGGTGTCAGTTCAGCAGTTGAAATTGTAATCACTTGAATATGGATGGAGGTGTCAGCTCAGCAGTTGAACTTGTAATCACTTGAATATGGATGGAGGTGTCAGCTCAGCAGTTGAACTTGTAATCACATGAATATGGATGGAGGTGTTAGCTCAGCAGTTGAACTTGTAATCACTTGAATATGGATGGAGGTGTCAGTTCAGCAGTTGAACTTGTAATCACATGAATATGGATGGAGGTGTTAGCTCAGCAGTTGAACTTGTAATCACTTGAATATGGATGGAGGTGTCAGCTCAGCAGTTGAACTTGTAATCACATGAATATGGATGGAGGTGTTAGCTCAGCAGTTGAACTTGTAATCACATGAATATGGATGGAGGTGTCAGCTCAGCAGTTGAACTTGTAATCACATGAATATGGATGGAGGTGTTAGCTCAGCAGTTGAACTTGTAATCACTTGAATATGGATGGAGGTGTCAGTTCAGCAGTTGAACTTGTAATCACATGAATATGGATGGAGGTGTTAGCTCAGCAGTTGAACTTGTAATCACTTGAATATGGATGGAGGTGTCAGCTCAGCAGTTGAACTTGTAATCACTTGAATATGGATGGAGGTGTTAGCTCAGCAGTTGAACTTGTAATCACTTGAATATGGATGGAAGTGTCAGCTCAGCAGTTGAACTTGTAATCACATGAATATGGATGGAGGTGTCAGCTCAGCAGTTGAACTTGTAATCACTTGAATATGGATGGAGGTGTTAGCTCAGCAGTTGAACTTGTAATCACTTGAATATGGGTGGTGTCAGTTCAGCAGTTGAACTTGTAATCACTTGAATATGGATGGAGGCGTCAGCTCAGCAGTTGAAATGGTAATCACTTGAATATGGGTGGTGTCAGTTCAGCAGTTGAAATTGTAATCACTTGAATATGGATGGAGGTGTCAGCTCAGCAGTTGAACTTGTAATCACTTGAATATGGGTGGAGGTGTCAGTTCAGCAGTTGAAATTGTAATCACTTGAATATGGATGGAGGTGTCAGTTCAGCAGTTGAACTTGTAATCACTTGAATATGGATGGAGGTGTCAGTTCAGCAGTTGAACTTGTAATCACTTGAATATGGATGGAAGTGTCAGTTCAGCAGTTGAACTTGTAATCACTTGAATATGGATGGAGGTGTCAGTTCAGCAGTTGAACTTGTAATCACTTGAATATGGATGGAGGTGTCAGTTCAGCAGTTGAACTTGTAATCACTTGAATATGGATGGAGGTGTCAGCTCATCAGTCGAAATGGTAATCACTTGAATATGGATGGAGGTGTCAGCTCAGCAGTTGAAATGGTAATCACTTAATTAATCTCACTCAGTGGCGGTCGGTGCCATTTAAGATGAGGGAGGATAAATGTTTTCATGAGCATGGCCTTATTTCTGTTACAGCATATTTGATGACTGTCATTCATATTACATTCACCCAGTTCCATGTAACATCAATATGTTTAGGCTACTTACTACATGATACTCAAATTTGACCTCGACCCATCACGAGGTTCCTACAACCTAGCCTATGAATGAACGTTTACAGGTAGAGAGAAATTTGAGTAATCAAGGTGGTAGACAGTGACACATTCAATACCGCCTTCCACAAACTTAGCTGCATCTAGCTGATATATGTTGTACTCATTAGTCCAACAGTTGCAAACAAGTTTCTATTGGACAAATCCAGGTATGTTTTTCCCCGTTTTCTTCCGTTTTCTTCAGTTTCAGAAAAGTTTTCAGGAATGAATACACCCCTGATCACACGCAAACACGGTTCACTTCTATAGCAGCCAGATCATTGAAGAATACCTTCTCGTATCTATGCACTCTCCTCCTCTCACCTTTTCTCTTCACTTGTGGACTTCAGTGAACAACAAATCAGCTGCCTGTGACCAACGTTCCAAGCCAACCCATATCATAACTGCTAACTGCTACACACAGCCTACGTCGTTGTCACCATATTAGCTAAAGTCAAGTCAACATAGCTACTACGGTAGAACTAATGCGCTAATAAACCCGCTACAATCATGCAATAGAGTGTACAGTTAGCAAGCAGTTTAGAGGTTACACCAGTGGGCCCCGGTGGCAATAAATTAATAACCTGAGCCTGTCAGATATTGTGTGTGTGCGCGTGCCTGCATGCATGCATCCATGTTTGTTTGTGTATCTCGGCTGGGGT
The DNA here is from genome assembly GCF_023373465.1 of Oncorhynchus keta. NCBI lineage: Eukaryota > Metazoa > Chordata > Actinopteri > Salmoniformes > Salmonidae > Oncorhynchus > Oncorhynchus keta. The sequence continues at coordinate 63,948,716 of NC_068424.1, read as the reverse complement.
TTTCAATCATGCTTGTGAAAGACACAAGAGAAAGTAAGGCTTTTCCATATCAGCCATGCAGTTAATGATGCATTTGACTGTGTACAAACCCTGGGAGGAGGTTCCTCTTCTGAAACCTGACAGATGCACAGCACCAGATAAGATGGCATGTGAACCCTCTCCACTGTAAGTACGAACAAAAGTCATGTTTTAGTCTCTGAGGCTATCAGAAATACATGTTTACACAAAAAATATTGAGCTGCTTTTTCAGGAAAAGTCTTTACAAACAACAGCTATTCATTATTCAAAAGTCAGTTCTAAATGAGAAACAGCATCTCAGTGTTAGAGGCGTCACCACAGACCCTGGTTTGATTCCAGGCTGTATCACAACCTGCTGTGTTTGGGAGTCCCATAGGGCGGCACACAATTGGCCCAGCGTCGTACGGGTTAGTGTTTGGCCGTCCTTGTAAATAAGAATTTGTTTTTACCTCACTTGCCTAATAAATAAAGGTTAAATTAAAAATTGAAAAATAGACTCTTGCACTGAGTGTAGACTGACCAGGTGAAAGCTATGATTCCTTAATGGACATCCAGCCAACTTGATACAACTGTGGGAAGTATTGGAGTCAACATGGGCCAACTCTATATTAGGAAGGTGTTCTTAGTTTTCGTACACTCAGTGTGTGTCTGATTCACACAAAAGGGCCAAATTGAGCTCTACTTGGCTTTCCTGGTTACACATACATCATAGCTACTGCAGGAAAGGACTACATTAAAGTTGTATATCCGAGCCAGTACGGTACGAGTTGGCACTATAGTGTGAATCGGCCAACTGAGTGGAAAGACTTTGGCTCCACTCCTGAACAGTATAATCCTCACTCACTAGCTGGTCTAACTCCAGCAGAGCTCTTGCCCACTCATATGTTAGTCCAGAGGACGAGTCCTCTTTTGTGTGGAGTGCCTTCTGTTTGCAACCTGGCTGTTTGCAACCTGGCACCAACTCCAGTGTGTTGGACACACACAAACACTGCAGCATTGCCATGCCACAGTCCACTTGATTCCTCTGTTGCTCTGGGCATGATGCATGCTGAAAGAGATGTGGACACGCATTTCCATTTTAGCCATTTAAGGACAGAAAAGTGCAGTAAAGTACAGGGCAGTGACATATAACTAACCCCATTGTAAGTACGTACGTGCGTGGGTTTTCCTCATGACCTATTACAACTTGTGTTTGGCCAGGAGACTTTTAGAAGTCTGTATGTTGGGTATGACCGAGACAGCTTTCTTCCAGATTTCGCCACCAATAGTTATGTGCCCGACACTGCCGGAAGAAAATGTGAAGAAAAACTCCATCTTTAAGACAAATTCACTTTGTGTAGACAGACATCTCCAGAGATTGTTGCAGTAAAAAAAGTACTCACCACGTAGTGACATCAGTTAACGTCTACGACATGTTTATTCAGCGATCCAATGATATGCCCCCTTATTGAAAGGCAAATTACCCTCCAGCCAATAGGCAGTCAGCAATTTGGCCTTGTCCCCACAGCATAATGATGTGGGTGACTGGGTGATTTACGGGGGCCAGACAGATTAATGGGAAGAGCCAGTGGTCAAGCATCAAGGTGAGAGCAAAAATAAGAGTTATGTCAGAAAGGGCACCCTATATAGTGCACTACTTTTGACCAGAGCCGTATGGGACAACCTATAGGGCTCTTGTCAAAAGTAGTGCACTATATAGGGAATAGGATGCCATTTGGGACGTAACCAAGGATGAAAGTCAGGAGCTTAAATCGGTGTATGTTTGCCCGATAAACGAGATACAGCGCCAGTCATATAACGATATGGAGGAGGCTGTGGACCTGGCCATGCCTAATACAGTCAGGTATACCGGTACCACAGCACCTAGCAGGAGAGGAGACTGGGGAGGTTGGGCAGGGTTGCGTTCATTATGCACAAAAACAGAAGAAAACGGACTGAAACAGGGAGGGTCCACCAGGACTTGTCCAATAATAAAACGCTCAGTTAACAACATTTTTTGTTGCGTGGCCTAATGAACGCAACCCTGCTCTGTGCACATACAGTATGGACACACGCTCAATGTTCAAACCCATAAATACTGTGTTCCCACGATTTCGTTTTGATAGATTGTGTCCCGTGTGTCGGCACTGGGTTAGTTAGTCTACTGAATATCACTGGGTTAGTTAGTCTACTGAATATCACTGGGTTAGTTAGTCTACTGAATATCACTGGGTTAGTTAGTCTACTGAATATCACTGGGTTAGTTAGTCTACTGAATATCACGGGGTTAGTTAGTCAACTGAATATCACGGGGTTAGTTAGTCTACTGAATATCACTGGGTTAGTTAGTCTACTGAATATCACTGGGTTAGTTAGTCTACTGAATATCACTGGGTTAGTTAGTCTACTGAATATCACGGGGTTAGTTAGTCTACTGAATATCACTGGGTTAGTTAGTCTACTGAATATCACTGGGTTAGTTAGTCTACTGAATATCACTGGGTTAGTTAGTCTACTGAATATCACGGGGTTAGTTAGTCTACTGAATATCACTGGGTTAGTTAGTCTACTGAATATCACTGGGTTAGTTAGTCTACTGAATATCACTGGGTTAGTTAGTCTACTGAATATCACTGGGTTAGTTAGTCTACTGAATATCACTGGGTTAGTTAGTCTACTGAATATCACTGGGTTAGTTAGTCTACTGAATATCACTGGGTTAGTTAGTCTACTGAATATATTGCTACACGTCCTAATCACTTCTTTTAAAAAAGAAGTGAACTCCCACTCTTTTTGTATTTTTTTACATTTATTGGACAAGGTTGTGCGATAGAGAAAAACAAAGAAGGACAGAGAGAGAAGTAGGTCGGATTCAAACCCATGCAGTGTAACAAAGATACTACACGTGACCCAGAGGCAGACCACCCCAGGCCTGAACCCCCAATACTGTAACAACAAATCCCAACCGCGCCTCACTTAAGGACAGGTAGCCAATCTCATTAATGGTGTGTAGTCGGGTGTCTGGGACTGGACCGGAGGCCACAGTATAGGGGCTTTTGACCACGGATAGACTCAGCTGTTTTATGCTTGAGAAAGCACCTCCATCAGTTTCTCTGTAAAATATCTACGAAAAACTGTACTAATGCAGAACACAGGACAAGTATCAAAGCATAATGGAGAACGACACTGAACTAATCAATAAATGACAATTGTTATGGCAACAGATTATTGGAGGAGGCTTTCAAGGGTCTCGGCCAGTACAGTGGAGGATGCAGAACGTCGATAAAGTTAGTTCACACTTCCTGTGTAGTAGCTTGCTTAAGTAGCGAGGTCAGTGCACAAGTCAGCCTTTGCTACTCGGCGGTGGCACGGTTGTGGTTCGTGTTGCTGGATTTAATGTGCTCTTGCAGTAGCAGGCTGGATGGAGTCAAAGGGTTACGGAGATCTGCTCTGACACCAAGCCCTGCTAATTTATGCGGCGCTGCGAGGAATTAAACGTCTCACATGTGCACCGGCAACAGCTTGCTCTCATTTCATGCTCTTGGAGAGGAGCGGGGTCCGCCACGCGCTACCATTGTGTTGTTATCTGACGAGCACAGTTGTAATCCCCCCCCTTCTCAAGACTGCTTCGCCAGCCATGTGTGACATGGGCTTCAAAATGTTTTTGTTGTTGTTTTTTATAAGAGAGAGGGAGATGGGTGAGTGGGGTAGAGGGGGTAAGCGAGAGAAGGACAGAAAGATGTGTTTTGTTATTTGGGGTCTTATCGAGGTGCTTGTTTAAAGTCTGTCTTATAAGAGTGACCTCAACACTAGCCTATATCCTACCTCTTATAGCATCACCTATGCAGACGAGCTACACAGTGAATTCCTAAATGGACACTGCTTTGCCTTTGCTGCCACTTTCTCTAAACTGCATTTTATAATGCAAATCACTTGCAATATATAGTCTTAAGGATCTTAGGCAGGCATTGTCATAGACCTACATAAAAGCAGACAGTACTAAGCAGTGCCAATAACCTAGATTTAAGTGTAGTTATGTGCGATCCAACCTCATTCATACAGCCCCGTTTAAAACCACTTGTCACAAAGTGCTTTACAGTAACCTGGCTCGGACCACATAGTGTCAAGGAAAAACTCCCTTGAAGGAAGAGATCTTGATAGGAACCAGACCTTCTTTTCCTCCTCTGGCTGTACCGGGTAGAAGTCTGAAGTGCATAATATGCTCATCTAGTCAAGACAGGTGTTCATTTAGGCAGTGCAAGAAGGGCAGTCTCATCAATCATTTCCTGACCAACCTTTAACAGTTCTTCTGAATTCAGAATACTCTCGTCTATTTTGACAGACCAATGCAAGATTAAACTGAAATGTTGACCTCATGACTTCTCATTTGGTCCAAATTCCTTGAGCTGTCAACTCCGTTCCACCTATTCGCTCCCACGCTGTTTCATCTTAGCTGAGGAAATCTCCTCGGAAGGATTCTACCTGCACTGACACAATTCCATGCTTTCAGACCTCGGCTAACCTACAGTATCCATCTTTCAAAATCAAATCGAATTCTGTAACCACACTATTACAAACCAGGCTCACACTTTGCATATGGAGTTTTATTTTGGTTGTTTGCTAGAACTCATTACACCGTTGCCTAATAAATTACTACAATGTTATTGCACTTCACTTAATTGCACTAATTTGTAAGGGTTTGGTTTAGTTATATATAATGGAATCATTGCTTTACCTGCTGTTTCTATATACAACGAAGGACATTACATACCAGCTTCGATAGTAATTATGGAGTAATCACATGCATAAGCGTTACATAATGGAGGCCAAATAGGTAATCCATTGATGAGGTCGAGAGGTAAGTCGGTCAGTCTCTCAAGCTATATGGTGTGGGCTTAATGATATGATGAAGGGCTTTGTAATGGGCCCACTACATGTCCCTAATTGCAGTGAACATAATGACTTGCAGCAATGGTCTCAGGAGCCATTGGCTGGAGTGCTACTCAGCCAATTAAAGGCTATTTTCATTATTGGGAGCAAGAGAGAACAGATTCCATGGATTCCCTCAGGTAGCCATAGACAATATACCAGTATAGGGTTTGGTATAGAGCAGGGCAGCCATACTCAAAAGGCTGACCGGATCCAGAATGGGGTCATTACGGTCTGCGGGTCCGACCCCCCCCCCCCAAAAAAACACACCCGGTCAAAAGTTGGGGTCACTTAGAAATGTCCATGTTTTTGAAAGAAAAGCACATTTTTTTGTCCATTAAAATAACATCAACTTGATCAGAAATACAGTGTAGACATAGTTAATGTTGTAAATGACTATTGTAGTTGGAAACGGCTGTTTTTTTATAGAATATCTACAAAGTCTTACAGAGTTCCTCTGTCCAGTGTCTGTGTTATTTTGCTCATCTTAATCTTTTCTTTTTTTGGCCAGTCTGATAGGGCTTTTTTTTTTTTTTTTTTTTGCATCCCGGAGTCACCTCTTCACTGTTGATGTTGAGACTGGTTCAGTCTGCTTTCCAAAAATCTACATTTAAAGCTAAGTAAAGGTTACCTTGATTGACCAAGGCATCTTCTCAGCCAGTGTTAACATGCTATTTACAAGTAAGACTTGAGAACTGTGCACCATTGGCATTTCTCCAATGGTAATATATGCACATTTTTGTGCACATGCATTCTTGAAAGGAGACTTAAAATATATTTTGTACACATTTAAGTATACTTTTTTTAAAAGTATATTTTCTTGAGATATGAAATGATTGTTAACTTCTCAATTTTTGCAAATCTTATAATAAAGTTGTTTGAATAAGCTACAGTCCATCTTCATTTTGGTTAGAATTTCCACGACGAGTTACACAGTGGGATTAACAGCTTCACACACCTGGATTGTGCAATATTAGCACTATTATTTCATAATTCTTCAAGCTCTGTCAAGATGTTGGGGATCATGGCTACACAGCAATTTTCAAAATCTTGCCATAGATTTTCAATTATATTTAAGTGAAAACTGTAACTTGGCCACTCAGGAAAATGTACGGGCTTCTTGGTAAGCAATTGTAGATTTGGCCTTGTTTTGTAGGTTATTGTCCTGCTGAAAGGTGAATCTCCCAGTGTCTGTTGTAAAGCAGGTTTTGCTCTAGGATTTTGCCTGTGCTTAGCTCCATCTAGTTTCTTTTCATCCGGAAAAACTCCACAGTATTTGCCAATATCAAGCATACCCCAGCCACCACCATGCTTGAAAACAAGCTTACAGTTCAGTGATGTATTGTGTTGTATTTGCCCCAAACATAAGGCTTTGCATTTAGGTCAAAACATGTTATTGCAGTTTTACTTTAGTGCATGTTATCAAATATTTTTATTCTGTGTATTTGTATTATTATTTTCACTCTGTCATATAAATCATTATTGTGGAGTCACTAAAATATATTGTTGATTCATCCTCAGTTCTCCCTTCACAGCAACGACTCTGTAGCTGTTTTAAAAATCACCAATGGCCTCGTGGTAAAATCCCTGAGCAGTTTCATTTCTGTCCTGCAGCTCAGTTTAGAAGGACAACTGTATCTTCGATATTTTGGGTGGTTTAATACATAACCACAGCATATATATTAACTTGACCATGCTTGTAGAGATTTTCAAAGCCTGATTTGATATCGTTAATTCTTGAAAAACTCTATACTTTTTCTTCCACTGATAGTCGAGTATTGTGTGAGGATTGTTAACAAAAAAGGACTATTAAATAAATTGTCATCTCACTTTGTAACACAAATTGTGTAAAAAAGTCAAGTAGAGTGAATACTTCCTTAAGGCACTAAATATTTTGGGGGGAATTCAGTTGGGATTTGCCTCCTGGTGTCATATGAACCCACATAAGACATTGAAAATGTGTAGAATTGCAGTAAATTAGCTTTAAAACCGCTACATTTTCCCTTCGCTCCACGGCATAATGTGTAGAATGCAGGAAATGAGCTTTAAACGGAACATTTCTCTCTCTGCCAACAAGAGGGGTGTGAACAGTCTGGGGATGCATGCGTTACGAGGTGGGGGGGGGGGGACGTGGCTAAATACTCATACTTGCGCCCAAAACAGTAGGCCGTTTGAGTGTGCGTAAAGATTAAGTTTAATAGTATGCAACATTTCAAAAATCATTTATATTTTAAATGCCCGGATGTCAGACATTTCCGCTTTGACAACAGCTTATCAATTAGACTTAGGCTTATCAATGCCCTACCGAAATCAACGAAAAGCGGGAAACGACGCAATCATGCATGACGCATTCTCAGTATGGCAAAAAATCATGTTTAATAGTGTGCGACACTTCGAAAATAGAGGATGGTTTAAATGCCAGGATACACACATTTTCATCTCTTCATCTCTTCATCTAATTGAATTCGATGCACACTTTTACAGTGCATTGAAAGAGGAAAGCTGCAAGTGATAGGCCGTAGCTCTCGCCAAGTAGCCAACTAAACTAGGCTGCTTAATTGGGAAGATGCTGAAGCTTCTGCGGTGGTTTTCAAATGTATGCTAAGTAGTTTGAAAAACAGAAGTATTTTTTGATTTATTAGATGAAGTGGATCTCTGTTTCCTCACTGAAGTGTTTCTTGTCTTTCCGCTTGGCCTTCGTCAGAGCTTATTTCTGAATGTGTCAGGACTCAGGAGGTGGTGGTGTTATTGATGTCATGTTAATCAGGACTTTTGATTTCAACATATGGATTGTTTTAGTTTTGTAGGCTCGGCTACCTATTTAAATGATACAATTTATGGATCAAGCCTGTGCAATAGCCTTTTGATTTGAATATTTGAAAGGTTTTGGTGTGTGCATTAGGCTATTTGATATACACTGTGCACAAAACATTAAGAACACCTTCCTAATATTGAGTTGCACCCCTTACTTTCGCCCTTGGAACAGCCTCAATTTGTTAGGACATGGACTCTATAAGGTGTCGAAAGCGTTCCATAGGGTTGCTGGCCCAGGTTGACCACAGTTGTGTTAAGTTGGCTAGATGTCCTTTTGGTGGTGGACCATTCTTCATACACATAGGAAACTGTTGAGCATGAAAAACACAGCAGTGTTGCAGTTCTTGACACAAACCAGTGCGCCTGGCACCTACTAGATGCTTCTACACCTGCATTGCTTGCTGTTTGGGGTTTTAGGCTGGGTTTCTGTACAGCACTTTGAGATATCAGCTGATGTACGAAGGGCTATATAAATAACATTTTGATTTGATTTACTACCATACCCCACTCAAATCCTTTGTTGTGCCGATTTACCCTCAATGGCGCACACACACTCCTGTTCAAAAGTTTGGGGTCACTTAGAAGTTTCCATGATTTCCATGAAAACATACATGAAATTAGTTGCTAAATTAATAGGAAATAGTCAAGAAATAGACAAGGTTATAAATATCGATTTTTTATTGAAATAATAATTGTGTCCTTCAAACTTTGCTTTCGTCAAAGGATCCTCCATTCACAGCCTTGCAGACCTTTGGCATTCTAGTTGTCAATTTGTAGAGGTAATCTGAAGAGATTTCACCCCATGCTTCCTGAAGCACCTCCCACAAATTGGTTTGGCACTTCTTACGTACCATACGGTTAAGCTGCTCCCACAACAGCTCAATAGGGTTGAGATCCGGTGACTGTGCTGGCCACTCCATTATAGACAGAATACCAGCTGACTGTTTCTTCCCTAAATAGTTCTTCAGTAGTTTGGAGCTGTGCTTTGGGTTATTGTCCTGATGTAGGAGGAAATTGGCTCCAATAAAGCGCCGTCCACAGGGTGTGGCATGGCGTTGCAAAATGGAGTGATAGCCTTCCTTCTTCAAGATCCCTTTTACCCTGCACAAATCTCCCACTTTACCACCACCAAAGCACCCCCAGACCATCACACCATGCTTGACAGATGGTGTCAAGCACTCCTCCTGCATCTTTTCATTTTTTCTGCGTCTCACTAATGTTCTTCTTTGTGATCCGAACATCTCCAACTTAGATTCATCTGTCCATAACACGTTTTCCAATCTTCCTCTGTCCAGTGTGTGTTCTTTGGCCCATCTTAATCCTTTCTTCTTATTGGCTAGTCTGAGATATGTATTTTTCTTTGCAACTGACTATAAGGCCAGCATCCTGGAGTTGCCTCTTCACTGTTGATGTTGAGACTGGTGTGTTGCGGCTACTATTTAATGAAGCTGCCAGTTGAGGACTTGTGAGGCATCTGTTTCTTGCACTAGACTCACTAAATGTACTTGTCCTCTTGCTCAGTTGTGCACCGGGGCCTCCCACTCCTCTTTCTATTCTGGTTAGGGCCAGTTTGCGCTGTTCTGTTAAAAAGGGAGTAGTACACAGCGTTGGCAATTTCTTGTATGGAATAGCCTTCAGACTGACGAATTTGAGAAGAAAGTTCTTTGCTTCTGGGCATTTTGAGCCTGTAATCAGACCCACAAAAGCTGATGCTCCAGACACTCAAAAGGCGGCCAGTTTTATTGCTTCTTTAATCAGTACAACAGTTTTCAGCTGTGCTAACATATTTGCAAAAGGGTTTTCTAATGATCAGTTAGCTAATCCAACTTTATCATTTTAAAAGACTAACACAACATGCCATTGGAACACAGGAGTGATGGTTGCTGATAAATGGGCCTCTGTACGCCTATGTAGATATTCCATAAAAATACAAATCTGTTGTTTCCAGTAACAATAGTCATTCACAACATTAACGATGTTTACACTGTATTTCTGATCCATTTGATGTTATTTTAATGGACAAAAAATGTGTTTTTCTTTCAAAAACAAGGACATTACTAAGTGACCTCAAACTTTTGAACGGTAGTGTACACAATCCATGTCTCAATTGTCTCAAGACTTAAAAATATTTTTTAAATCTGTCTCCTCCCCACACTGATTGAAGTGGCTTGAACAACTGACATAAATAAGGGATGATAGACTGACCAGGTGAAAGCTGTCATGGAAAGAGCCGGTGTTCCTAATGTTTTGTGCACTCAGTGTATGCTGCAGTATTTGGTTTCATCAATAAATATGTTGAAATAGAACTAAATTATCTGTTTCGGTCTTAAGTCCTTTTTAAATAGGATAGATGGGCTATGATATAGGTCAAATGTGACAGTCTGCCTATAACCAGCCTGAGTAGGCCTATAATTCCATTCCTGCTCAGAGTAATTCATTTAAATTATAAATTGGCTACTATCAGGCTGGTTAATGTGAAGCATGTTGAATTTGGAAAAATCCAACTGCACTCGGCCCTTCCCCACCTACTCAGCCAATCAGGAGCCACTACTGTGTTGCAGACATAGCATACTGCATACCTTTTACTAAGCTTGCAACAATGAGTACATAGTATGCAGTACGCTAGTATTGGTATTCGGACACGGCCAGTATGGAATGGTATGTGTTTATACGAGACGGTTGTAATGACTCTTATGTTAGTACAAGGAGAGGCTGTGACTGTCTGTTGATATTGGGTTGTACTGATTGAAGTTTGTGTCATATGCAGGGTTTAGGAAACACTGCGAGCGGAACACCAGTCATCTTACATATGCACTTTAAAGTCTGCATCTCTCTCCGACCCAGACCAGCGGACGACTTTGCATACTGATGACTTCTAGCCGACTGCTGTCTAAGTCTGCGTCTGAAATGGCACCCTAGTCCCTTTACTGTGCACTACTTTGGACTAGAACCTAAAGTAGTGCGCTATAGGGAATAGATGCCATTTGGGATGCAGACTTAATCATTAGGAGGACTTGTCAGGAGGGAGAGATTAAAAGTAGACATGGGGCTCCCATCATCCGCATCAGTTACATTCCATGATGGGCGCTTTATTTAGTGGCTCTGGGTTTGGTGGCTGGCAGTGGAGAAATTACACTTTGTCAACTTTGCCACACAAGCCTGGGGACATAGCGGGTAAGGGTTACTACAGGGTCAAAATTCAGTGTCCTTCCTCTCTCCGGGAAAAAGTTGGGTGAAAAAAATACTAATTTAGTGCATGTGAGGTGATATGCTTGACAAGGAGATATGACATAATTGGCCCCTTTCCCTGTGTTGCAAATTGAAAATGGAATACTCATTTTCACTTCACTGAGTCAGTCTGGGCCTGCTTCAACATAGGGACACTTAGAATTGGCTAAGTTATAGCAGGTCAGATCAGTCTTCACAGTGACTGCAAAACACATCTCATTCCAGACACAGACTGTGGCCTTGTCTGAATACTCATACTAGTGTACTGCATACTATTTACTCATTGTTGCACACTAAAAAGTATGCAGTATGCCATGGTTGCAACGCAGTAGCGGCTCTTGACTGGCTGAGTAGGTGGGGTCGGGCCGAGTGCAGATGTATTTTTCCAAATTCAACAGACATGCATCGCTTTAACCAGCCTGATAATAGCTCATTTACAAATGTGATTAATTTCTCTGAATAGAATAGGAGTGGAGTTACAGATGTACTCAGGCTGGTTAAAGCCTTAAAACCTTTACCATAGTAGCCCATCTATTCTATTTCAAAAAGACTCCATTTTCAATATGTTTACTAGTGAAACCAAAGTGCTGTAACATATATAAATAAAATCAAATAGCCTAGTACATACATCAAAACTTCTTAAATCTTCAACTCAAAAGGCCATTGCACAGAAAAACGTGGACAGTCGGGTGCATCACGAATTCAGAACTGCTGGTAGAACGATGGATAGGGCTGCCGTGCTTCAAGATCTTAAGAAACTTCACAATATTTCATTTTTTGTGTTATTCTTACATTATTAGCCCAGGAAATTTTTGGTGTTATTACATACAGCCAGAAGAACGTTTGGATATCAGCGCGGCGGTAACTCACCAGCATTACGACCAGGAATACGACTTTGCAGAACCAGGTCCTTTGTTCGTACCCCCCAGGGCAATTGAACAGCTACCAGAGGCTGTTCCAAAACTCCGCCAGCGGAAAAGAGGTAGTCGGAGAGGACTATTAGTCCAACTCAGGAGGCGAGCACACCACCCACCGCTTCCGAGTATATTACTTGCTAATGTTCAGTCTGGATAATAAAGTTGACAATGTTTCTCTTACAGAGAGACATCAGGGATTGTAACATACTCTGTTTCATGGAAACATGGCTCTCCCGGGATATACTGTCAGAGTCCGTTCAGCCAGATGGGTTTTCAGTTTATTGCAGGAATAAATATCTCTCCGGGAAGAAGAAGGGCGGGGGTGTAGGTTTCATGATTAACTACTCATGATGTGATTGTGATAACATTCAGAAACTCAAGTCCTTTTGTTCACCAAACCTAGAATACCTCAATCAAATGCCAACCGTATTACCTCCCAAGAGAATTATGTTCGGTTATAGTCACAGCCGTGTATATTCCCCATCAAGCCAATACCACAACGGCCCTCAAAGAACTACACTGGACTTTATGCAAACTGGAAACCATATATACAGAGGCCGCATTTATTGTAGCTGGGGATTTTAACAAAGCAAATTTGAAAAGGTGTTCTATAGTACTCGCACTGCTAAAACAAACAACCACTGCTACTCCAACTTCCGGGATGCTTAAAAGGCCCTCCCCCGCCCTCCCGTCGGCAAATCTGATCACGACTCCATTTTGTTCCTCCCTTCCCATAGGCAGAAACTCAAACAGGAATTACCCATGTTAAGGACTATTCAACGCTGGTCTGACCAATCGGAATCCACGGTTCAGGATTGTTTTGATCATGCAGACTGGGATATGTAGCCTCCGAGAACAACATAAACAAATACACTGGTATGGTGACTGAGTTTTATCAGGAAGTGTATAGGAGTTATTGCACCCTCTGACTACTAAAACCTACCCTAACCAGAAACCGTGGACAGATGGCAGCATTTGCGCAAAGCTGAAAGCTCAAACCATCACATTTAAACAATGCAAAGTGACTGGGAATATGGACCAATACAAACAGTGTAGTTATACCCTCCATAAGGTAATCAAACCGGCAAAACGTCAGTATAGAGACAAAGTGGAGTCGCAATTCAACGGATCAGACACGAGACAACTACGGGCTACAAAGGGAAAACCAGCCACGTCGCGGACAGCGACATGTTGCTTCCAGACAAGCTAAACACCTTATTCGTCAGCTTTGAGGATAACACAATGCCACCAATATGGCCCGCTACCATGGACTGTGGGCACTCCTTATCCATGGCCGACGTGAGTAAGACACTTATGTGTGTTAACCCTCGCAGGGCTGCCGGCCCAGACGGCATCCCTAGCCACTCCTCCGAGCATGCGCAGACTGGGCTGGAATGTTTACAGACATTAAATCTCTCCCTATCCCAGTCTGTTGTGCCCACATGCTTCAAGATGTCCACCATTGTTCCTGTACCCAAGAAAGCAAAAGTAACTGAACTAAATCACTACTGCCCCATAGAGCTCACTTCTGTCATCATGAAGTGCTTTGAGAAGCTAGTTAAGTATCATTTCACCTTTACCTTACCTGACACCCTAGACCTACTTCAATTAGCTTACCGCCCCAATAGAGCCACAGACAATGCAATCACCATTGCACTGCACACTGCTCTATCCCATCTGGACATGAGGAATACTTATGTAAGAATGCTGTACATTGAATGCTGAGCTATAGTCAACACCATAGTACCCTCCAAGTTCATCATTAAGCTCGAGGCCCTGAGTCTGAACCCCGCCCTGTACAACTGGGTCCTTTACTTCCTGACGGCCACCCCCAGATGGTGAAGCTAGGAAACACCACCTCTACTTCACTGATCCTCAACACATGGGCCCCACAAGGTTGGGTGCTCAGCTTCCTCCTGTACTCCCTGTTCACCCATGACTGCGTGGCTATGCATGCCTCCAATTCAAATCAATAATATTTCAATCATATTTATTTGTAAAGCCCTTTTTACATCCGCTCGAATAAAGTCACAAAGAAAAAACAGAAACAAAATAAGACAAAAAAACATGCAAACCTTATTCATTGCCCAAAGTCATGCCCCACACTATACACCATTCGTGTGTTGTTTTTTGGGTACTCTATAGCTTACTTGCTCCAGAGGATGGCATGTCATAGCACTGTTGTTTATGACAGCTGGTAGGAAGGTCCTCTGTTGAGACCAGTGTATCGGAAGACGTTGTCCAGGTAGGTTTCATGTTGTCTTCACCCATGAAATGGTCCACACAGTAGAAGACTGCTGGCAGGGCAGCTCATAAATAATAATTGGAACACAAGTCACACATTACTCATCTCATATGTATATACTGTATTCTATCCTAATGTATCTTAGTCTATGCCACTCTGACATTGCAAATATTTATACATCTTAATTCCATTCCTTTACTTTAGATTGTGTGTATTTAGATATTACTGCACTGTTGGAACTAGAAACACAAGCATTTCGCTACACCCGCAATAACATCTGCTAAACATGTGGACTGTATGTGACAAATAAAATGTTATTTGGATAGCAACATAATAAACTAAAGCACTGATCATTGGGAACCAGATCAGAATGACTGCTAAGGCTTGAAACATATATTAAATCATTCAATAGGTAGCCTACAAAACTAAAACTAAATCAGATCAAAAGGCCTGATTAACATGACATCATTAATGTCCCCGGGGAAGACACATTCAGAAATCTAAAGAGGGTTTAGTATTTTGTTTAAAAGCTCTGACGAATGACAAGATAACAATAAACACTTCAGTGAGAAAATAGAAACCCACTTTGTGTAAAAAAATCAAATGGAAAAAAAAAACTTCTCAAAAGATGTAGTCTACGATGCAATACTGGTGATCATTTTATGGATAACAAAAACTACTTAGCATACATTTGAACACCACCGCAGAAGCATCTGCCATTTTCCCAATTAAATAGCCTAGTTTTGTGGTTGGTTACTTGAAGAGAACTAGGGCCTCGCAGCCCACCTCTTCTAATGCACTGTGGAAAAGTGTGCATCAAATTCTATTAGATGAAGAGTTGAAATGAGTATAACATCCCCGAAATGTCACATACTATTAAAATTAGATTTTTGCTTACAGAGAATGCGTCATCACGTAGTTTCTCGCTAATATCAAATGAATCAGCTGTTGCCAAAACGAGTATGACATCCGGCCATTTAAAGTGTCCCCGATTTTCTAAATGTCGCATACTATTAAAACATAACTATTTTTTCCTCACATACTTAGCAGCCTACTACTTAGGACGCAAGGGTATTTGGACATGGCCAGAGTGATATTCAGTGTGGATCCCAGGCTACTGTGCCTCTCAGCCCTACATACTTTCGCCATTGTCCGTCACGCCAATCCTTTATCATTCAGTTGTGTACAAAAGGTGGTTGTTCTGCACATACCATTTCATGGTAGAGACATGTTTCAGGTCAAGCGAGGTGCCGGGTGAAATGGGCTGAGAACCATCGGTTTCTTCTCTCCCAACCCAAGGTGTTAGCCTCTGTCACCAACACACTGGAGAGGCCATCAGTAAATTGTAACCTCCAAATTTAGTAAATCAGGTAAGTCCCATTGAGATAGGAATCTGGCAAAGAGGAAGCTGCAATGCATGCTTGAATGTATGCCTTGGGTTTGTGTGCTCATTTCCTGTCTGTCGAAAGCCCGCCAGGCGACGAGACAAATATTGATAGTGGTCCTTCTGTAGCTCAGTTGGTAGAGCATGGCGCTTGTAACGCCAGGGTAGTGGGTTCGATTCCCGGGACCACCCATACGCAGAATGTATGCACACATGACTGTAAGTCGCTTTGGATAAAAGCGTCTGCTAAATGGCATATATATAGTAGGGGAAATGTTGGTTTGCTCTGTACAAAATGAGTGTGGCTGGACCAAGGGCTACTGAGCTCATATAAGCTGCTGGTAAACAGCCTCAGACAACTATGTGCACAGAGGATTATTGGTAAAACGGTACGTCTATCCAAAGGAAAATGTGCATTTCTGTCTGACTGAAATCAGAAGTGTATTCTGATGGTGTTGCTATTCCAAAGCTGCCAGGTAGTGCCCGGCTGCCTGGCCATGGATGAAATGCATTAACAATGCGTTATGCATTGGTTTAACTCAATGCATATTTTGATCCAAAAAAAGACAGAACGGATGCTTTCCAACGTCCCCATTGTCCGTCACGTATGATGAGGCACCGTAGACAAACATTGTCTCAATACGGTTGACAGAAGTGACATTTCGATGTGGCTGGGTCCATATTCAAAGCTTTTGGTGGTTCTCTAACAAGAATGATATGAAATGATTTGGCTCCTTTTTCAGTCACTCATTTGTATCCATTCTCTTTGAGTATTACTTGTCTTATTTGACTGGATCCTCATAGCGCATTCCTTCAAGGCAGAGATGACGGGCAGAGGAGAACAATCCCATCTAACTTCGCCCTCATTTTCTACCATTAACCCACATGTGCATCCCATCTCCAGCACATTGGAGATCTTAATGCTCCTCAGATTCAATGAATCTAATACCAACGTCTCAGTCTCAAAAAAACAGACAAATGTAAGAAAAATGTGTCTCCACGTACACTTTATTATTAAGACATTTCTCTTCATTTGTATGAACCACTTTACCCCAACATTCTTTGAACAACAGGACTGTGATTCATTCAAAATCAAGGCTCTCTCCTTTGTTGACTAGCCCCGAGTCTTGCTCCGTTGATGCTTTCATACCAGAGAAAACAGCAGTCAGAATTTTATTAAAGCAGTAATAGCAAGTTCATGTCATTTCTGGAGGACTTTTTTAACTTTCTTTCAAAGTCTGTTGTATGCCCCGAATCCAAACCTTTGATGCGCGTTGTGTGAATTTGAAAAGGAACAGTTCCTTGACACAAGTTGTCATGTTCCCTACTATCATTGTGGATGTCAAGTTTACGGACGACACTATAGTGGTAGGCTTGATTACCAACAACGACGAGACGGCCTACAGGGAGGGAGGTGAGGGCCCTCAGAGTGTGGTGTCAGGAAAATAACCTCACACTCAACGTCAACAAAACAAAGGAGATGATCGTGGACTTCAGGAAACAGCAGAAGGAGCAACCCCCTATCCACATCGACGGGACAGCAATGGAGAGGGTGGTAAGTTTTAAGTTCCTCGGCATACACATCACGGACAAACTGAAATGGTTCACCCACACAGACAGCGTGGTGAAGGCGCAGCAGCACCTCTTCAACCTCAGGAGGCTGAAGAAATTTGGCTTGTCAACAAAAGCTCTCACAATACAGAATACAGCACAATCAAGAGCCTCCTGTCGGGCTGTATCACCGCCTGGTACGGCAACTGCTCCGCCCACAACCGTAAGGCTCTCCAGAGGGTTGGGAGGTCTGCACAATGCATCACCGGGGGCAAAACTACCTGCCCTCAAGGACACCTACACCACCCAATGTCACAGGAAGGCCATAAAGATCATCAAGGACAACAACCACCCGAGCCACTGCCTGTTCACCCCGCTATCATCCAGAAGGAGAGGTCAGTACAGGTGCATCAAAGCAGGGACCGAGAGACTGAAAAACCGCTTCTATCTCAAAGCCATCAGACTGTTACACAGCCACCACTAACATTGAGTGGCTGCTGCCAACATACTGACTCAACTCCAGCCACTTTAATAATGGGAATTGATGTCGAAATGTATCATTAGCCACTTTAAACAATGCCACTTTATATAATATCATATCATATATGCCATTTAGCAGACGCTTTTATCCAAAGCGACTTACAGTCATGTGTGCATACATTCTACGTATGGGTGGTCCCGGGAATCGAACCCACTACCCTGGCGTTACAAGCGCCATGCTCTACCAACTAATAATGTTTATATACCCTACATTACTCATCTCATATGTATATACTGTACTCTATACCATCTACTGCATCTTGCCATCTTTTTGTAATACATGTATCACTAGCGACTTTAAACAATGCCACTTTTATGTTTACATACCCTACATTACTCATCTCATATGTATATACTGTACTCTATACCATCTATGGCATCTTGCCTATGCCATTTTGTACCATCACTCATTCATAAATCTTTATGTACATATTCTTTATCCCTTTACACTTGTGTGTATAAGGTAGTTGTTGTGGAATTGTTAGGTTAGATTACTCGTTGGTTATTACTGCATTGTCGGAACTAGAAGCACAAGCATTTCGCTACACTCGCATTAACATCTGCTAACCATGTGTATGTGACAAATACAATTTGATGTCACTGATACGTAGAATAATAGATGCTATTTAGCAGATGCTTTTATCCAAAGCTACCAACAGTCATGTGTGCATACATTTTACATTTGGCCGGTCCTGACAACATGTCCAGACTATTTTACATGGTTGGTCCAAATCCTAACCAATCATCTCTGTCCCATGAGGGTTATTACTTGCCCATTGGTCCAATTCCAATATGATCAAGCCATCTTCCATCTTAAAACCTACCCAGTCCTCCTTGGCCCATTAAGGGAAGACAGGAAGGGCCTAGAATAGGAGCAAATTATCTGAACTAGAACCAGGACTCCCCTCATAAACAAGATCACTGGGCTCTCTCAGATATCCCTTTGTGTGTTGTCTTATGCATTCCACCTAGGGCTGTTACAGTGACCGTATTACCGCCAGTCAAGAGCCATGACCACAGTCAAATTCCATGTAACTCGGCTTCTCCAAAACTGCGCTCTGATGTCTACCGACCCGTAGCACTCACATCTGTAGCCATGAAGTGCTTTGAAAGGCTGGTCATGGCTCATATCAACACCATCATCCCAGAAACCTTAGAACCACTCCAATTTGCATACCACCCCAACAGATGATGCAATCTCTATTGCACTCCACACTGCCCAGGTAACAACACATGCGCCACACTGATCCTCAACACAGGAGCCCCTCAGGGATGAGTGCTCAGTCCCCTCCTGTGCTTCCTGTTCACTCATGAATGCACGGCCAAGCACGACTCCAACACCATCATCAAGTTTGACCGATGACACAACAGTGGTAGGCCTGATCACCGACGAGACAGCCTATAGGGAGGAGGTCAGAGACCTGGCCGTGTGGTGCCAGGACAACAACCTCTCCCTCAAAGTGATCAAGACAAAGGAGATGATTTTGGAATACAGGAAGAGGAGGACCGAGCATGCCCCATTCTCATCGACAGGGCTGTAGTGGAGCAGGTTGAGAGCTTCAAGTTCCTTGGTGTCCACATCACCAACAAACTAACATGGTCCAAGCACACCAAGACAGTTGTGAAGAGGGCATGACAACACCTATTTCCCCTCAGGAGACTGAAAAGATTTGGCATGGGTCCTCAGATCCTCAAAAGGTTCGACAGCTACACCATCGAGAGCATTCTGACTGGTTGCATCACTGCCTGGTATGGCAACTGCTAGGCCTCTGACCGCAAGGTACTACAAAGGGTAGTGCGTACGGTCCAGGACATCAATGGGGCAAAGCTTCTTGCCATCCAGGACCTCTATACCAGCCGGTGTCAGAGGAAGCCACCCTAGTCAAAGACTGTTCTCTCTGCTACCACATGGCAAACGGTACCAGAGCGCCAAGTCTAGGTCCAAGAGGCCCCAAGCAATAAGACTCCTGAACATTTAATCAAATGGCTACCCAGACTATTTGCACCCCCCCCCCTCTTTTACACTGCTGCTACTCTGTTTATTATCTATGCATAGTCACTTTAATAACTCAACCAACATGTAGATATTACCTTGACTAACCGGTGCCCCCCCACATCGACTCTAAACGGTACCCCTGTATATAGCCTCGCTATTGTTATTTTACTGATTTGATCATTAGTAGCCTACCAAACTTGCTAAAGACCAGTCGCTAACGGCCAGTACTTAACGCTCTATATCTATACCTCTAATCACTCTGACATCAATGCTAAGGAAATCAAAAATCAAATCAAACACTTCATGAGAGCGGAATACTGCACACCGAGATCCAGCCTCATAGCTGGTTGATGCATAGAATGAAATAAGAGTTCCTAAAAGAGTTCCTATGTTGCGCAACAATTCTATAGGCTATGCTATCGTGTGAGAAAACAGAATTTTGATGACTATTAAAAAGAGGATTCCATTAGCTTTCTATAGCTTAGGCCTACTATATCTATTTCGCAACTTTCCTAATATGAAGCACATCGCTTCGCTTTACAACAGGAGCAGCCTACCTGGCTGTCATGAAAATTAACTGCGGGAAAGTGTCCTTCATTAGCTATTCAATCGATTAATTACAATTCACTGATCCGTTCTAAGTCAATACTAAATTCACACATCTATTGTTTAATATATGTTAAGGCAATTAAATTGACAATAGTCTGATGGGTGAGAATAGTATCACTTGTGAATGATGCCCAGGGTGTGCAGTCAACTAAAGACATGTTTTGCCTACTTTTTCAAATCAGTCGCATGCATCATGCATTCTAGCCCATAGGCCTATATGTTTTGAGAAAGTTTGTATCACAACTTAAGTGGCCAAATAACAAAGTACAGTACCCTATAGGCCTAGGACTCGTAGAACATGGGTGGAGAGCCCATAGTCTACAGAGCTTAGTGAAATGTGTTCTTATTAGCCCAGTCATACCGCAATCACGTTTGAAAACAGTTTTGACTGGCCACTTTAAAAAGACAATCCCAGTTCTCTTGTGCTGCTATATTTATTGCTCAAATCATTAAATTAAGCACATTCACTTGCTTTACAAACGGTGTAGCCTACCTGGCATATTAAAAATGTAACCTCACACAATCTCCATTTGCTATTCAAGTGCAGCCTAATTTGTGGGCCATTCTTAATAAAAAGTAACCATTCCACACATATTATTAGGCCATATGTAAACACCAGATTCATTTGAGAATAGTCTGATGGGTAAGAATATTATCAAGTGCTTATCAAATGGTGAATGAGAGATTGATGAAGTGTGTTCTGCATGAGCAAGACGAGATACTTTTTCAAATAATACTTTGAGTTGCATCATGCAGCCTTAAAATGTATTAGAAATCAAAACATATAGCCTAACATTTGTATCACAACTAAAGTTGCATAAATAACTCAGAGAACCTGTTTCTTTGCTAACCGCTCAACACGATAGCCACATGTGCACACTCCCTTGGAAATCGTTTGTGTGAAAATATCCTTTCTATTTTATTCAGTTCAATTCTATTGTTCCTACTATAAAATAATGCCACAGGAATAAGTAAATCCTGCCTGCAAAATGAACTAATGCAGCCCACAGACATATGGCATAGCCATATCAGGATAACTATATGCTATCCTGTTCAACTGAAATAGGCTACCATTTCTCCTCATCATAATGTTTCTTTAGACCTGCCTAAAATAAATAATGGATTTATTTTGATGGTGTATGCTATAGGGTTTGGCGCTTGTCTGAGTGAGGGAAATGCTGTAAATCGAGAGGAGTTAATGTGTTCTGAAAGATGAGACGTTGGGGATTATAATAAAATACCCCATTGATGTCATACAAGCTAGGCTTGGGTGGTTCACCGTATTTGGAAATAGCCACAGGATGGTATTACAATACCCTCAATAGAAACAATTTCTTTGATATTTTTTAAATACATTTGAATATTTGTTGGTACTTAAGTAAATACCTGCAGTCAACTTGTGCAACATGTTAGGAGATATGTAAAATAGTGTTCTTCATTTCACCCATCGCATAATTTTTCCATTTTGAAGCTTACCGGTAGTACTCAGTGACGTGGTTTATGTTTACAAGCACACAATGACGAGAGACTAGCCTCTTATGAACCATTCTGATCTCGTGAGCTCACATTGAGTATCCGTATAGTGAAACAGAATGTGAGCTCGCCAGATCAGGATATTTCGTACGAGGCTAACGAAAGATCGGAGCCTTGGGAGTCACTCACTGTTGTACAGCACGCACCAGGTGATCTAGTTACAGTATGGAATTCACAACTAAATGTTTGCCAGCTAGATATCTTATAACATTTAAGTTAACAGTCTAAAAAGGTGCTAAAAATGCTATGCAGTTGTGAATTTGGTTTGCTAATTAAATAGCTAGTTAGCTAAGTGTTAAACTTCTTCAATATCAAGCTTCACTTGCCGGTCTAATATTTGTTTTGAAACAAACTGTGAGACTTGTATAACTTCATGAGCTGGCATGTCTGTCCTGAAAACAGTTTAGAGACTGTATAAAAATGTTTGCTCGAGCTCGTTAGCATTCTCTATAGCATTTGATATGTAACGTAAACTCACCCCATTCCGTACAAATGTGCGCAACCGCAACATTCAAACGAGGCTACAAAGAAAACTAAATGCGACTGTAGCGACTGTGTGACTTCAAAAATCGGGGGTGTGAACTAGGTTTCTATTCAAGCGTTGATCGACATGGTAATGGCTCTATAGTATTGGAGAAAAGTTGAAAAAAAAAACGGACCCTCCGTTACATCATGACGTGTCATGCCGTAACGTACAGCACGCATAAAGCAACTATTTATGTCTTACAATCTCTCTCCATCAGGTGTAGCACTTCTCTCATTGTTAAAAACAAGAAATGGTTATTTTTTGCGTCATCATTACATGCAATCATCATTCTCAAAGCCGCTGTTTACTTCACTTTAGCACCGCCCTAAAAACCCATTTCAAATTCGATACAAACCTTCAAATAGGTATGTAATGACACATTATATAAACTCTTTATAGTGTTTTATTTACATTTTAGAGGGGATACGGTGATAAGTTGGTCAGATCGAGTGAAAAAAAGCAATTTCCCCACACAACATCTCTCCTTCTCACCGTCAACCATTAGTTTCACTTCACCACCCGCCATTTTTAAAAAGACCCGACGGGGCTCATTGCCTGCTTGAATCATGCAGAAATGGGCAGCGTTTAGGTCATGTAATTGATTCTGTTGGAAAGGGGAGAAATTGTGCTTTACAATGGATTTGACATTACAGTTGATCTGGAAGTATTACGTTTTTGGGGCGCTAAAATAAGTTCAATTGTACGGACTAAGGCGATGTGCAAAAGTGAGTGAGTTTACGTTACTTGTTGGCATTGCTAACATTCAGATTAAAGGCTTAGCGGGGTTTCGAAAATAGTACTCGTGTTCAGTGCCGGTATAACCGAATAACCCAGTATGACAATATGGATCCCACTGAAGCCTAGTAGGCTATATTAAATGGATTTATTCGACTTTTTAAAATGTAGATGTTCCAAAGGCCTGAATCATTGGCTTGTAGATTATGCGTGGAAACCGGAGACGCTAAAAGTGCTTATGTTAATTAGCGGTCAATTACCGTGAGGCCGGAAGTTATTTGCATGACAATTTCATGACCGCCACAGCCCTAGTTCCACCCACTCGACCACGTTCAATCCAATCCCTTGCTTATTTATGACCACTAACCCATTTTCAGAAGAAAACTCTACAATCTCGATGTTGACTATCCAGTGTTGAGTACATATTTAATCAATTAAAGTCCTCGTTCGTGCTCCCTGTCGTCCCTCCCTGGGGCATTTGATGAGATGGGTCAGTTCAGCACGGAAGACAGACACTGGGATATTGTAGTGTCTGAGTAGGCTCACGTTTAGCGTGCCTGCTATTCACAACACTGCAGGCCCGGCTACACAGCAGTTACTGATGGGGAGGTGCTCTGAGATCAGGGTCACGTTCACGCATTTATGATGCATAATGAACACCAACCAGCTCAGCTTTGACTCAGTCTGGGTCCCTTCACTAACCAAATAGCACTGGGAGCAGGGTCTATGCGATTTTACGGCTGTAGATGCCGGTGTCTGTCTTTATCCACGCGTTGGGTTAGCAGTGTAGTGAACACACACATACGTAAATTACAAACACAGAGTCTCCACTACAATGACTGATTACAAAGCGTGTAATTTACTGAGCCCTGCTCAATGTCCTGGCTTGTTAGTCCCTAAGAAACCAACCATGTTACCCAGCCACAGGTCACTCCTTCCCCATCCCTACAGGGGACTGTGTCATTCCCTCTCCATCACTCTTATTTCTTGCTATATTTTGCCCCCTCCCGTCCACCAAACCAGATGTCCCCTCTTCCTAGTCTACCTCTATCCAATTCTACACCCCATTCTCGTTCTACGTCTCTCTATTCCTCCCATCACCTTCACACCCTCTGTCCTCTGTCTAACCATTTCTAGGCCCTGTGCTCTCCTCTTCACTCTCTCCCTGCCTGGTTGGAGGGCTGATTTCTCTGAGGTGATGTTGTCAGTTCCACTGCTCCCCAAGGCTAAAGGGCTGCTCTCTCCAGCCCCAAGGTTCACAGAGTGTTGAACCTGGCGGTGGGATTATGCAGATCTTAATTCCCTCTCCTGCTCACACCTGGGTTTGACAGGGCATGAAATAGGGAAAGCGTTCACTGCAAAAGTTTCCGCTACGCAGGGAGAGAGATACAGCAAAAAGAGAACAGGGAGAGGAGAGGTGTGTATGATATATATATATATATAAATCTAAATAAATAAATAAGAGAGCGAAAGAGCGCAAGAGTTTTTCTTTACATTTTTTACTATTTTCTAAATTGTAGAATAATAGTAAAGACATTGTCACGCCCTGACCTGAGTATTCTTTGTTTTCTTTGTATATTTTGGTTAGGTCAGGGTGTGACATGGGTGATGAATGTGTTTTTGTACTGTCTAGGGGTTTTATAGGTTTATGGGGTTGTTTACCATCTAGGTGTTTATGTAGGTCTATGGTTGCCTAGATTGGTTCTCAATTAGAGGCAGCTGTTTATCGTTGTCTTTGATTGGGAACCATATTTAGGCAGCCATCTCCTTTGGGTATTTGGTGGGTTATTTTCTATGTGATGTTGCATGTTTGCACTCAGTTTTGATAGCGGTCACGTTCGTCTTGTTATTTTGTTTGTTTAGTGTACTTCGTGTTTTTTCATTAAAAAGATGTATTCACATCTTCACATTCACAAGTATTCACATCACGCAGTGCTTTGGTCTCTTCACTACGACGATCGTGACAGAATAACCCACCAACAATGGACCAAGCAGCGTGGTAATGGCCAGCAGCAGCAGCGGCAAAGAACGCAGGACTCATGGACTTGGGAGGAGATTCTGGACGGCAAAGGACCCTGGGCACAGCCAGGGGAATATCGCCGCCCCAAAGCAGAGCTGGAGGCAGCGAAAGCAGAGAGGCGCCGGTATGAGGAGGCAGCACGGTGGCGTGGCTGGAAGCCAGAGAGGCAGCCCCAAAAACGTATTGGGGGGGGGCACACGGGGAGTGCGGTGAAGCCAGGTAGGAGACGTGCGCCAACTTCCTGTGCTTACCGGAGAGAGAGAGAGGAACCGGTTCGGTACATTCCAGCTCCTCGTATCAGCCGGGCTAGAGTGGGCATCGAGCCAGGTGCCATGAAGCCGGCTCTACGCATCTGGTCTCCAGTGCGTCTCCTCGGTCCAGTATACATGGCACCAGCCTTACGCATGGTGTCCCTGGTTCGCCAGCACAGCCCAGTGCGGGCTATTCCACCCCGCCGCACTGGCATGGCTACAGGGAGTATTCAACCAGGGAAGGTTGGGCTGGCTCGGTGCTCAAGATCTCCTGTGCTCCTTCACGGTGCGGACTATCCGGTGCCAGCCCCCCGCACCAGGCTGTCTCTCCGTCTCATCCCTACAGGTGCTCCTGTGTGCCCTGAGCCGCCAGAGTCTCCCGTGTGCCCTGAGCCGCCAGAGTCTCCCGTGTGCCCTGAGCCGCCAGAGTCTCCCGTGTGCCCTGAGCCGCCAGAGTCTCCCGTGTGCCCTGAGCCGCCAGAGTCTCCCGTGTGCCCTGAGCCGCCAGAGTCTCCCGTGTGCCCTGAGCCGCCAGAGTCTCCCGTGTGCCCTGGGCCGCCAGAGTCTCCCGTGTGCCCTGAGCCGAAAGTCTCCCGTCTGTCCTGAGCCGCCAGTCAGCCAGGAGCTGCCAGAGCCGCCAGTCAGCCAGGAGCTGCCAGAGCCGTCAGCCAGCCAAGAGCTGCAAGAGCCGTCAGCCAGCCTGGAGCTGCCAGAGCAGTCAGCCAGCCTGGAGCTGCCAGAGCAGTCAGCCAGCCTGGAGCTGCCAGAGCCGTCAGCCAGCCTGGAGCTGCCAGAGCCGTCAGCCAGCCTGGAGCTGCCAGAGCCGTCAGCCAGCCTGGAGCTGCCAGAGCCGTCAGCCAGCCTGGAACTGCCAGAGCCGTCAGCCAGCCTGGAACTGCCAGAGCCGTCAGCCAGCCAGGAGCTGCCAGAGCCGTCAGCCAGCCAGGAGCTGCCAGAGCCGTCAGCCAGCCAGGAGCTGCCAGAGCCGTCAGCCAGCCAGGAGCTGCCAGAGCCGTCAGCCAGCCTGGAGCTGCCAGAGCCGTCAGCCAGCCAGGAGCTGCCAGAGCCACCTGTCACGCCGGAGTCGCCCTCCTGTCCGGAGCCGCCAGAGTCTCCCTCCTGTCCGTAGCTGCCAGCGTCGCTCCTCAGTCCAGAGGCGCCTTTCCGTCCATTGGCGCTCTCTACGATGATCTTCAGTCCGGGGCCCACTGCGAGGGTCCCCGCTCCTGAGGCGCCACCGAAGTGGGCCAAGACTGAGGTAGAGCGGGGTCCACGTCTCGCACCCGAGCCGCCGCCGTGAAAGAGGCCCACCCGGACCCTCCCCTTTAGATTAGGTTCTTGCGGCCGGAGTCCGCACCTTTGTGGGGGAGTACTGTCACGCCCTGACCTGAGTATTCTTTGTTTTCTTTATATATTTTGGTTAGGTCAGGGTGTGACATGGTGATGAATGTGTTTTTGTACTGTCTAGGGGTGTTATAGGTTTCTGGGGTTGTTTACCATCTAGGTGTTTATGTATGTCTATGGTTGCCTAGATTGGTTCTCAATTAAAGGCAGCTGTTTATTGTTGTCTCTGGTTGGGAACCATATTTAGGCAGCTATCCTCTTTGGATATTTCGTGGGTTATTGTCTATGTGATGTTGCATGTTTGCAGTCAGTTTTGATAGCGGTCACGCTCGTCTTGTTATTTTGTTTGTTTGTATAGTGTACTTGTGTTTTTTCGTCTTTCATTAAATATATGTATTCACATCACGCTGCGCTTTGGTCTCCTCACTACGACGATCGTGACAGAAATAAAAAATAATAAATAACATGTAGACTCAGCAAAAAAAGAAACATCCCTTTTTCAGGACCCTGTCTTTCAAAGATAATTCATAAAAATCCAAATAACTTCACAGATCTTCATTGTAAAGTGTTTAAAACTGTTCCCCATTGTACCCCATGGTTCAATGAACCATAAACAATTAATGAACATGCACCTGTGGAACGGTCGTTAAGACATTCACAGCTTACAGAAGGTAGGTAATTAAGGTCCCAGTTATGAAAATGTAGGACACTAAAGAGGCCTTTCTACTGACTCTGAAAAACACCAAAAGAAAGCTGCCCAGGGTCCCTGCTCATCTGCGTGAATGTGCCTTAGGCATGCTGCAAGGAGGCATGAGGACTGCAGATGTGGCCAGGGCAATAAATTACAATGTCCGTACTGTGAGACGCCTAAGACAGCGCTACAGGGAGACAGGACAGACAGCTGATCATCCTCGCAGTGGCAGACCACGTGTAACAACACCTGCACAGGATCGGTACATGATTTAGAATTTTATTATCAATTTTCATACATTTCAATTATCCTAATCGGTCTACAACCCAAATTGTGTAAAGTTCTGGTTTAAATGAAACAGACATA